>NC_083776.1:1770212-1807712 GCF_963514075.1 Conger conger
TGTCCATACGACCTGTTCCAGAACTCTGCAAGCTCTTTTAGGTACTGCTTAGCTAACTGTAACCTGGCCATCCTGTTTTTTTGCCACTTACTAGTGGTTTGCGTCTTGCAGTGATGCCTCTGTAGATCTGTTTGTGTTACGATCTGTTACGTCTTCTCTCGACAGTAGTCACTGACACACCCACACCTGCCTCCTCAAGAGTGTTTCTGATCTGTTGGGCAGGTGTGTTTGTGTGTTTTTCTTCATCATGATGAGAATTCTTCGGTCGTGTTGAAGCCTTCCTTGGCCTACCAGCCCCTTACTGAGACCAAGTGCTGTCTTTCTTCTTAATGATGTTTCAAACTGATTGTTTTGGTGAGCCTTTTTTTGGCCTATGTGTCTGACTGTTTTTCTGAAACTGTTCTGTTGACATGCCTGTAACAGACTCCAGAGGCAATCAAAAGCCTATAATCAAGACTAGATGCTCAAAGCTTTCTTATACCTGCACTAAGCCAGCGATTGACTACACCTGAAAAAGCTGAGAAGCCAACTGTCCAATTACTTTTAGTTCCCTAAAAAGGGATGCATTTTCTGCGCGGGTCATCCGATATGGATCATGTAAATGCCCGCATATTAAAGGCGAGTATCTGCGCTTTAACCTGCTCATTGTTTCATTTCAAATCCATTGTGCTGTGGTACAGAGCCAAAAGAACAGAAATTATGCTACTGTCCAATTACTTACATAGTGTGCAGTGCATGCATTTAGTCACACACACACACACACACACACACACACGCGCGCGCGAATGCACGTATACACACATACGCAACAAATATGCACAAGCACGCACGCATCATTGTGTGTGTGTGTGTGTGTGTGTGTGTGTGTGTGTGTGTGTGTGCGTGTGCGCGTGCGCGTGTGCGTGTGTGTGTGATTTCACTGATGCTATTCTCCCCCACTTCAGGACACCTTTGCAAAGGTTCTGGAGGTGGAGAGGTACCAAGACCGTTTGTTGTTGAAGGGTCTGTTCTCCCAGGAAGTCAAGCCCATGTGAGTCTTCAACCACATTCATTTCAGGGTCACACCAGTTAGAACCACATTCATACATTCTTACCCATATCCATGGGTCTGGTCTGTCCTGCCTTGTCTGCCTTTTAACTATGTGTGTGTGTGTGTGTGTGTGTGTGTGTGTGTGTGTGTGTGTGGGTGTGTGTGTGTGTCTCTTCTCTCTCCAGCTCTTTGGCAGGGGGTCGTTGGCTTTCAAAAGATGAATTTGAGGAGTTTCTGGTGGAAACCATCTCTGACCAGGATGTAAGAATTTTTGACAGTGACATCATATGTTTTTCTATAATGTTCATTATTGTGTCGCTACTTGCATTTGCATTTACTCATAACCATAAGTCACCTGAAAATTGCATTCATTTTCTCCGCATCACTGTGTTGGAAATTCCAACTGCAGCTTGCCTGCGAACCACAAGAGGGTGCTGTTCAGCACAAGATCACTTGGCATTGCGTTGTTTTGACTTATGTTGCAATTTGTGTTGTTTGTTGGACTGTATGGTTATTGTGTGTGCATTGTGTGTTGGACTGTATAGTACTTGTGTGTGCATTGTGTGTTGGAGTGTATAGTACTTGGTTGAGTGGTATTGTGATGTGTTTTGTGATGGATTGTATGTATTGTATGGAATTGTGGGTATTGTAGTTTTTGCTCTTTTCTGTTCCTGCAGTACACGTACTTCCTGCAGCTGATAGGCCGGCTGTCCTCCCTGCCCTACTCCTCGCTGGAGAAGGAGTTTATTCTCAGCTTCCACAAGCAGCTGGATGTGCAGGCGAGCAAGCAGCTTGGCCAACCCCTGGAGTTTGATCAGGACGGCGTGGCCTTCAGCTCTGCCCAAGGTGCCGCCCCTCTCCACTACAAGCTGCTGCTGCCGCTTTTTACTGCTGCTCGCGACTCGCCGACTGTTGCTCACAGTATTTGCTGACTACTCTTGCTGACAGTATTTCCTGGCTGTTGCCGACTATTTGCTGGCTGTTGCACACAGCATTTCCTGGCTGTTGCTGACAGTATTTGATGGCTGTTGCACTCAGCATTTCCTGGCTGTTGCTGACTATTTGCTGGCTGTTTCTCACAGTATTTGCTAGCTGTTTCTCACAGTATTTGCTAGCTGTTTCTCACAGTATTTGCTGGCTGTTTCTCACAGTATTTTGTTAAATGAATAAAAATACGACCCTGCTTGTGCGGGGACACGTGGTTGATGGGTTTGGTGGCCCCGCCCACAGGGAGGAGAAAGACTGCAGAAGCCACAGTGGTGCTGAGGGACATCAGCTCTGGGAAGATCACCATCAACAGTGTGGACTACCTGAAATACTTCCCCTCCCTGCAGGACAGGCGAGTCTGAGAGTGAGTGTGTGTGAAAGTGTGTGTATGAAGGTGTGTGTGAGAGTGAGTGAGATTGAGTGTGAGAGTGTGAGAGTGAGTGAGTGAGTGAGTGAGTGAGTGAGTGAGTGAGTGAGTGAGTGAGTGAGTGAGTGAGTGTGTGAGTGAGTGTGTGAGTGTGTGAGTGAGTGAGTGAGTGAGTGAGTGAGTGAGTGAGTGAGTGAGTGAGTGAGTGAGAGTGAGAGAGTGAGTGAGTGAGAGTGAGAGAGTGAGAGTGAGAGAGTGAGAGTGAGAGTATTTCAGTGGATCCTCCTCTGCTTTGTGTCGATGCTGAAGAGTATCTACATTTCCTAACTCTCCTCCCCCCCCCCCCCCCTCTCCCCCAGGCTGCAGCTGATGTTCCCGCTGCAGTTCGTGGGGCGGCTGGGCCGGCACGCCCTGGAGTGCACGGTGACGGGCGGGGGCCACTCCGCCCAGGCGGGGGCGCTGCGACTGGCCATCGCCCGCGCGCTGCTCAGCTACGTTTCAGAGAGCGAGAAGGAGAGCATGCGGCAGGGTGAGACCCTCAACTCAAGCGCCTCTTCACAACCGTACGAACGCAGCTTAAAGGAGATGTTCAAAAACATTCATACAATTGTAATACGTGTGTATTTTCACACCTAATCTTTTTTTTCCCCAAATCCACTTCCTGGAAAACGATTTTGAAGTGAGATTTTACATCATCGTGCGCCCAGTGGCCGTGCATTGGATGTCAGTCACGTCTGTTATTTTTCCATCCCCCCCCAATCAATATCCTTTTCACACAGCGGTGCCCCTCCTCATTTGATGTCAGTCAAATCGACTCCCCACCATGATGCTACGCAAAGCAACTTTAAGATGCCATTGCTTTAGCGACAACGGTTCCATACTTTGTAACGTGTGGGTGGCAAAACAGGCATGGGGGGGGACCTCGCCTTGTCTGCGTTCTGGAAACCCACGTACGACAATACTGTACATAAGGTTGTGTCAAGGAACCAGCAAACGAAGTGCGTGAGAGTTTCTCATTCTAAAAACGTGACAATCGGAGAGACGTCAGTAGAATGCCCATTGTTTACTTAGAATTTCTCTGGAGCAATTATCATTGTTGTCTATTTTGCCGTTGCATACTTCTATAAAAGTACTTGTACGTAGTTGTAGTTTTTGGTGATATTGTCCTCAAATTTAGGGAAAGGGGATTTCTCCAGTGTTGCAGCTGGTTTTTTTTAGTGCACTTTTATCAAGGCGAGTATTTGCTGGCCTTCATAAAAAGTTGCCTCATGTCATGTAGCATCACCTGTCACCATTTTACACCTCACGCTGCCTGCACAATGTAACTAACACACAGGACGCACCATAATATACACCGACCATTTTTATTCCAGTCTTATGCAGCATATACTTGTGTGTAGTGTTGATGTTGAGACTCAGTACTGATGTTCGTTTGGCACATTTTCAACAAGCTCCAACCGCAACAGTGTGACGGGTACTCTAAATAGCATCTATGTTTAATTTCTATTTTCTGTCTCTTTCTCTCTCTCACTCCCTCTCCTTCTTTCTCTGCCTCCCTCTCTCCCCCCCCCCCCTCCTATCTCTGCCTCTCTCCGTCTCTCTAGCTGGTCTGTTGACCTCTGACCCCAGGCTTAAGGAGCGTAAGAAGCCGGGGCAGGCTGGAGCCCGAAGGAAGTTCACGTGGAAGAAACGCTAGGGCGTGCCCCCCCCCCCCCTTGGGGACCCCCACATGCCCGAGGCCCCCCCACCTCACAGAGCTCCAACCGCCTCCACATGATATACCCTGATATGCACATGAGCCGCCCTCTACGTGAAATATCTACTGTTAATATATTGTCAATAAAGCCTTTTTTTCACATCACATTATGTCTACTGTGTGTTTTTCACTGAGTGGCTCGTTTCCTCCGGCTTGTGGAAATGATTACATTACATTACATTACATTACATTAATGGCATTTGGCATTTGGCAGACGTACATATGATTAGACTAAGCAGGGGACAATCCTCCCCTGGAGCAATGCACGGTTAAGGGCCTTGCTCACGGGCTCAACGGCTGTGCGGATCTTATTGTGGCTACACCGGGGATCAAACCACCAACCTTGCAGGTCCCAGTCATGTACCTTAACCACTACGCTACAGGCCGCCCGTGTTTACATCCGGAGACGCATGAGCGATAAACGGAGCTGATCGCCTTTGCCGAGTTCATTATTGGCGCTGCTACCATTTAAGGACATACGAGATCGGTCTTGAAGTTGCAATGCCAGCTTAGTGCCAGCAGAGGGCAGTGTAGTACTATAAATCATTTTTATATTTTAATAACGCTTCAGCAGCCGAGTAAATTCACTGTCTTGGCCCCTGAGTAAGAATGAAAGTATGGTACAGGGTCTGTGTGTGTGTGTGTGTGTGTGTGTGTGTGTGTGTGTGTGTGTGTGTGTGTGTGTGTGTGTGTGTGTGTGTGTGTGTGTGTGTGTGTGTGTGTGTGTGTGTGTGTGTGTGTGTGTGTGTGTGTGTGTGTGTGAGTGTGTGTGTGAGTGTGTGTGTGAGTGTGTATGTGTGTGTGTGTGTGTGTGTGTGTGTGTGTGTGTGTGTGTACATTCATGTATTTCTGCTATGTAAATTCAAGGAAGCCCTACAGAACTCTACAGAATCCACACAGTCCTGTGGTTTGACAGAGTGCAGCTGATCGTGTCCCAGTTTCACTGTTCTGTCCCTGTAAGGTCGAAGGTCGTCGTGCAGGAGGAGCCGCACGTTTCTGAGCTGACCCCTCAGCCGCCATGGCAACCACGCCTGGGGAAGGAGAGTGACGTCTACCCGTCGTGGCACTTCGTTTTAATCACCTTGACCTGTGTCGGATAATCAAGATGGCTTCCTGGCCCCAGACCCATTCTCTATAGAGGAATCTTTCAGTGTTGCTTCCTCTTAATGGTGTGCTACGTGCTGAAGTTAATGGGTATATCTCACGCTTCCCCCTTTAACCGTCTTCCTGCTGTAGGGGGTTTGAGGGAGACGTCTGTAGTCGGTTGTGTGTACGATGATTGTAAATGTGGCGCTGACGGGTTATTGTTTTTTCTTGCCTTGCAGCAGGAAGGTTTGAGAGATGGTGTTGCTGCTGATTGGCTACTTTCACTTCACAGTTGTGTGAAAGGGTCTGCTTTTCCACAAACACGGTGTTGTCTGTGGCCACTGTGTGTGTGTGTGTGTGTGTGTGGCTGTAAGCAAGTTGTGCAGAAATGTGAGTGCACTGAATACTGGCTGCACATCTGAGTGTTTGAGGAGTACTGAATCTGCTGCCCTTTAGCCAAAAATATTTACACACGTGTCTACTTTTTGGATTGAACAGATTGTCTTGTTTCTGTGTATTAGATCGTTTTCCCATTTTATTTTATTCCCACTTTTTTTCTCTATATTGTGCATATTTCTGAATAACTACTGCCTTACAGTAACATTGGAACAGACGTTTTGTCTTTTTGGTTTCTTGAACTTATATTTTAGACTAAACGAATTATTTAAACTGTTCATCTTTTTACGACGGTGTAAACTGCTCTAAATGGAAGGGAAACGAGTTTTATCTCAGCTCACAGTTTATAATGTTTACCCAGTACGTGTCTGTTTCTCCTTTAAGTAATTTGCATCGGCAAAATGGATAAATGGATTCACACGTGTTGCCTTTAAATGTGACAGTGTCCGTAATTCGGTCCGTATTCTCGGCGGTGCCGTTGTAGCCGGAGCTGAACGCCGAATCTACGGCGGCGCGTTCTAAAAGTGGATTGCTGAATGTCACCACCGTTATCACCACCTGGGCGAACTCGTTCGAGGAGATGCACTGGAGAAATCCGCGAGTGAATGTCCGTCAAACGTGTCTCCGAGAAACGGATGCTGTTAACGAAGGTATCTCACATTGCTTTCTGTGTACTGCATTTGCATAACCTTTTGCAAAACGATTATAGATTATTAAGAAATTAGGTTTCATTTTGTCTAGGTAGCCGCTAGGAGACACGCGTTTGTGGCTTAGAAATAAATAAATTAAATTTGTATTATTATTTTTTAAATTAATTTATCCATATTCAGCAGTAGCCTACGTTTTTCAAGGGGGAGGCGTCCACAGATGTGTTGTAAGAATGCTGAAACAATACGATTAGCTATAATTAACAGTGTATAATATTGTTTTTCGATAGCCAAGTAGTCCTAATTAAACCGCTCGATTTGGTGCTGATTGTCTCCTGCTGTATTGTATGAAGCTCAGTTGTTTGATTTGATGCCGATTGTTTAATCATTAGGGTGATCAGATTCCTTTGAAGACTGTACGTAAGGCAATGAGAACCCACTATGATTGCAGTTGCAGTCAGGCAGCCGATTGAAATGTGATATGACTGAAATACGCGACAAATCAAAATCTTCTCAGAATACGTCGGCACAGGTGAAAGGGGGCTGAATAGGCTACCTGGTTGTCCCGGAAAAAACGGGACGTGTGGTCATCCTATTAATTAGGCAATAGCCTCCTGTTCTGGCATGTGAAACCGATAGGCTAATATACCGTTCTGGTCGCAGGCAATGGTCAAAGTGGCAGACGCATCTCCGCTCACTGAGATGTTCTTATTTTACCTCTGTAAATATACAGGATATTGTCATTATTCGTAGGCTTCTACTCTACTCTGATCAATGTGAGAATTGAAATCGCGTCTTTTGAAACCGTAATGGTACTGTAGTGTTTGCCTAGGACACATACTGTATTGACAACGTTGGCTATGTATCCCTCCTTCCATGATTGCAGCAGGCCCGTCTTGTCACTTGAAACAGTCGCAGGACTCCTGACGTCCTATAATTAGACCCAGTATTGTATGTTCGCCTGCGTGGTGCGTTTCCGGCCATATAAGAGTGGGTGAGTTTCAGACGAAAAGCTCTTGGTACAGAACTTAACATGAGGTTAGGTGACACTCGACAAAGCCGTTTTGGCTATGGGGAAAATACGCGCGCGCACACAGTGCATTGGATACATCAGACCTGGATTGGATACATCAGATTGGATCCACGTTGTCAGTGATTGTGGACTGCGTTTGGACCCCCCAGAGAACCCTTAAGGCAACGTGCCAGCAGAGTTTGCATCACTTGACTCGGGGTCCAATCACAAGCAGCTTTTTTGATAGTATCCTAGCAACCACCTGCTGATGTGAACGACAGTGTAACAGCATTGGCTAGTGCTTTACTGTACACTGGACCCGAGTGACCACACAGGAACCATGTTTCAGCTGGTTAAAGGGCATTTGAGGTCTGTTCATTTCCCACTGTGCCAACCAGTATGGGCTGCTGGTTCTTATTTGCTGCTGGTGGACCTTAATCTGTTGCCACCCTTCGTGTAGCCATTTTGTGAAGTTAAGAGCCAGGTGACCTGCCCTGGGACTGGTGCCTCAGACGACCAGGTCGCTCCGTTGTGTACCATCGCACAGGTGACAGACCAAGGTCAAATGCGTAATTGTTTTGGATTATAATGCTTTTATGTGCTCAATTGATCTTGCACGGCGCAATTGAGCCGACCAACATGGACATCAACGTGCCGTTTTTTGCGAGCGTTTCATAGGTTCCGATACAGACAACCTCAGCACAGCATAGAAATATATTTGAATCCCAAACAATTATGTTTTTGACCGAGGTCTGAAGGGTGAGTTTCTCAGAGCCGACCAACACGCCTGCAGACGGACACGAGAGGTCTTTTGGCAGAACAACTTCGAGTCTTCACATGGATAATGACGGCTAATTAGCTGTCCACCCTTTTAGTCCATTCCATGGGTGCAGAGAACCACATCACAAAAAGATCATCAATCGTAAATGTTCCCCACCATTCTCGCCATTCTTTTTCCCTTAACTATGATCTCTGGGGGACCGTTGCAGCGGAACGCAGCGCCCCTCTACACGGTGGACTTGGGGTGGGCGGGGGTGAAGTGGTGTGAAATGTACTGCAGAAGGGTTATTGAAGTGACTGTTTTGATAGGTCTGACGCACAGGTGCTTCACGGTTGTTCTCGGATGTGTTGCTATTGGACGACGCGTTTTTAGCCAATGAGACATCGAATGCCTCACCGTTTTCTGAAGAGTGAAATGATTCACGGCTGACCGGTGTCCGTGTGTCAGTGCCGAGATGACGCGGGAGACGTGGGTCAGAGCAACGCTGCTTGTGTCAGAATCATTCTCAGTGCTGGGGATTTTCTTGTTGCTATGGAAGTGGTGACCTGGTTTCCTTGGTAGCGAAGGAGAGAGATTTCTCTGTGCAAGTGGCCTATGTGAGATCAACAGACATTTTTTGAATATCTTCAAAAGATTTTTCATCTGCTGAACGTAATTCCTGTGCCTTACCCCAAGAAAATAAAACTCCTTAAATGACTCATTCCATGTTGCTTCCCTGTTGCCTTTCTGACTTGCATCGGAACCTCGTTCGGTTTCTTCATCTTATCTTTTGTTTGTGACATTGCGAAGCGTCGCTCTCCCTCCATTTTGTATGTTCAGTGTTCACCTGCGTCCCAGTGCACTTTCAGCAACCCAGTGACGGTGGACACACCGCTCTCATCCTCGCCATTTTACCGGAACAAGCGTTGCAAGGCAGTAATATTTATATGTAATCAATACAATGGGATAATCTGTTAATCGGTAATGGATGCCTCCTCCTGCTTTGGGTAATTCTGCACTAATCACTGGGTGTAAAAGTACATTTTATCAGCAGCTCTTCTTAGTCCAGAGGGGAGCGATTTTTAAAAACGACACATTGCTGTGTGGCGAGAGAGTGGCTGAGATTCTGTAGGTAGCCCTGTGTGGCGAGCGAGTGGCTGTTGATTGGTCTGCTTTTGAGGAATCGCTCAGGGTTCAGAAAGCTGACGTGCGCTTTATTGTTCTTTTTTTTAAGCGGCTCCCGTGGGGGTTTCGGTTTCTGAGTAAAGGGGCATCTCATGCACAGCTGTTGCTCTGTGCTGATGTGCAACGTCACACCGTTAAGAAACACCAACCCGGCGTCCACGGAAATCAATATCTCTCTCTGCCGTTTGCTGTTTGACACGGGCTGATGAGACGCCGGTCTTCACACCTGTCACGCCGCGTGACGTGCGCATTGCAGGGAGCTCCGTGTTCAACGGGACGTCCCCGCGTGCGATCAGACGTCCCCGCAAAAGCCGCGCGTGATCCGGTGTGCGTTGTGTGTTTCTCTTCAGGTGAATAATCGCCCCACGTCTCCGCACGTCGTTCCAGAGTGCCTGCTCTGACCAGCGCCAAGGGGAGAAGGGAAGCGAGGGAGGGGGGCGGAGCCCATTTGTAGCCCCGCCCCATTCAGTCCATCGCTATGGAGATTTAAGAGCGCTCGGTTCAGCAGCATCACCGGCGGAGGTTACCACGGCAACGCCGAGGCCCCCGTGAGTAACCTCCTTTGAAGACCGCGTCCCTTTGATGAGGCGACATCAAATAGTGATACTACAGGAGCCAAAGGGAGCCCTCTGTCTGTGCCCATAAAGTGCAGTGCAGTGTGTTTTTGGAGTTGAAAGCATTTTCTCGTGTATTATTATTTATTGATTTATTCTGCGAGTGCTGGTGGAACATTCAGGGCTGCTGTGGGGAGGTGAGCTGCTGTGGGGAGGTGCACTCCTGTGGGGAGGTGCACTCCTGTGGGGAGGTGCACTACTGTGGGGAGGTGGGCTGCTGTGGGGAGGTGGGCTGCTGTGGGGAGGTGGGCTGCTGTGGGGAGGTGAGCTGCTGTGGGGAGGTGGGCTGCTGTGGGGAGGTGAGCTGCTGTGGGGAGGTGCACTCCTGTGGGGAGGTGCACTCCTGTGGGGAGGTGAGCTGCTGTGGGGAGGTGGGCTGCTGTGGGGAGGTGGGCTGCTGTGGGGAGGTGGGCTGCTGTGGGGAGGTGGGCTGCTGTGGGGAGGTGGGCTGCTGTGGGGAGGTGGGCTGCTGTGGGGAGGTGGGCTGCTGTGGGGAGGTGCACTGCTGTGGGGAGGTGGGCTGCTGTGGGGAGGTGGGCTGCTGTGGGGAGGTGAGCTGCTGTGGGGAGGTGGGCTGCTGTGGGGAGGTGGGCTGCTGTGGGGAGGTGCACACAGTGCATGTTGTGTGATCGGCACTGGCATAGGTCAGTGATGCAGGCTCAGAAGCGCAGGCTGTACGAGAGACTCCGCGTAAAACCAAAGATCACTCAAGCATGCACAAGATAGTATAGCCATGCCCATTTCATAGGGTGGCCTATAGGGGGAGGATTGTCTCCTGCTTAGTCTAATCAACTGTACGTCGCTCTGGGTAAGAGCGTCTGCCAAATGACAATAATGTAATGTAATGTAGTAAAGCACAAAACCAACAATGGAGCATTACGTACTTATTATCATCATCATGCCCATTGAATTCACAATTCAAACATCAGCCTATGTGAAATCATCCCCAGTGGAATGTGTATACACCAAAGCCAAAACATTATGACCACCTGCCTAATATACTGCTCTGAACCGGTCCTCTGCATGTCCACCAAAACAGCCCTGGCCCACTAAGGCATGGACTCCACAAGACCTCTGGACCCTTCGTCATGTTCCTCAAACCATTCCTGAACAGTTTGTGTGGTGAGAGTATCAGGCACAGGCTGCCACACGTGCAGAAAGAGGTCACCGCCATCAAGGAATATCGTTGCTGTGAATCCACAACAATTTTTAGGTAGGTGGCACGTGTCAAATTGACTTCCACCTGAATGCTGGGATCCAGGGTTTTCCAGCAGGACGTTGCCCTGAGCGTCACACTCCTTCCACCGGCTTGTCTTTTTCCCCACAATGCATCCTGGTGCCATTTCCCAGGTAACTGGTGAACACGTATCCGGCCATCCACAGGATGTAAAAAAAGAAAAGAAAAAAACCAGGTCACCAGGTGACCTTCTTCCATTAAGGTCCAGTTCCAGCGCTCATGTGCACATTGTAGGCGCTTTCGATGCTGGACCTGGGTAAGCGTGGGCACTCTGACCAGTCTGCGGCTATGCAGCACCATACCCTGCAGGGTGCAATGCTTCTGTCAGTTTGGACCAGACGGGATAGCCTTCCTTGCCGGCGTGCATCGATGAGCCTTGGGCGGCCAACACCCTGTCACCAGTTCACGGTTTGTCCCTCCTTGGATCACTTGGTGGGTACTCACTACTGCTGACTAGGAGCACCCCACAAGCCTTGCCATTTTGGAGACTCCGTGAACTGGCCACAACGATTGGCCAATTTTCCCCGCCTCCAACATGTTGACTACAACAACCAACTGTTCGCTTACTGACTATATCCCAGGTCTCCACATGTGCCCTGATGGGCATGATGATCAAAGTTATTTGCTTCATCTGTGAGTGGTCATAATGTTTCGGTTCATCTGTGTATATGTGTGTGTGTGTGTGTGTGTGTGTGTGTGTGAGTGTATGTGTATGTGTATATATATATATATATATATATATATATATATATATATATATATATATATATATATATATATACAGTATATTCATACTGGACATTTTTGTCACTTATATATGATGTGTAATAAAACGGCACATGGAATGTCACCGGTGAAACGAGGCGATGACGCGCTAGGAACAAAGTAAGATCCGGTAAACAAAAATATGATTGTGATGCGCAACAGGGGAGCAGGTGATTATGTGTGCGTGTGTTTTTAAGGACAGGCTGGGCTGGAGGTGGTGACTCGGTTCCCTCCGTGGGAGATGTGTGTAATTCCTGGTTTCATAATTGTAGGCACAGTGGGGCCGGGGTGATGTGCTGATTGGTGATCGGCTGACGCTGTCCGTGGGGCTGGATGCCTGAAGTTAAGAATGACGCAGACCAAGGTGCTGAAGCCCTGTAGTTAACGCGCGAGAGAGGCCGCGTTTTAAACCTCTTTTTACAGCCATCGGCATCACTGTGAGTCGATTTCTGCGCCCACAAGATTATGAAACCATATCTTGCAAAACTATTTTCCTGGGGGGAAAAAAATAAAAATGGAAAAAGTAGTTTAAGGGATACAAAATGCAGTATTTTTCTGCTGTCGACAAATTCAGTAGCCTACGCTTCTCCCTTCCCCTGCTTCCACTATTTGGAGCGCTTTTACATGCACACACTCCCTCTTACTCTTACTCATCAACTCCACACAGGATGCACAGCTCTGTGTGGGCAGGAACCACACACACAAACCAGCGGCATGTCATGTAGGTGTTTTAGCCTTATTCTGACGACGTTGGCAGACTATATTCAAAGTCTCAGTTTTAGTGGAAAAAGTGTGTCTGAGGTGTTATCACCGTGGAGTTATGAACCTATCATTTCTGTATCTAAAACACCCTCAATTATCCATCCCCACCCGGAAATCTACTTCAACTTCATCACAGGATTGCAATGAATGCATGGTGTTATGTGTGATAACACTTAATCGAGCAATTCAGTCAATTTTTTTGAATTTTAAAAACTATTATTTTAAGCCCAAATATTTGGGAAAAGCTGTGGAATGAGGGAAGGAGGGGGCCAATATGGCTTTCTAATTCAGAAATTAACTTTATTGCTGGAAGCCAGAGAAGTCAGAGCAGCCTTCTGCTCTCTTCTCATCCCATCACACGGCCGTTATCCTCTTATTGTCGTGTTTCAATCAATCCAAATGTGTTTGTACAGCACATTTCACAAACCGTTGTCACAAGCGTGGCAAGGAAGAACTCCCTGATGGCAGATGGGAAGAAATCCTGGAGGAACCAGAATCGGTCCTCCTCTGTCCGGTTCAGGGTATGGGTCTGACCAACCCAGCCAATCAGTCAATATTCACATACAGTGGGCTCCAGAATTATTGGCACCCCTGATAAATCTTCACAAAAGGTGCTTAACTTAAAAAAGTAATAATATACAGTTATTGATGAGCTTAATTTTCCAACATGTGTAAAGTAATGCGCTTTATTATTGATTCAATGCAATCAACCAATGTCAAATAAAACAAATGCACGTCCCAGAAAAACAGGTTCCACAATTATACGCAAATTGTGCAAACACCCCTGGCAAAGATGACAGCCATGAGTTTTTTCCTATAACTTAGAACACATTTGGAGGGATTTTTGACCAATCCTTGGGATACCCCCTCTTCAGTTCAGACCACAGGTTTTTTCATGGGATTTAAGTCTGGAGACTGAGATGGCCATTGCAGAACATGGTTGTTGTTTTTACTTAACCATGTCTGTGTGGATTTTGACGTATTCTTGGGGTTATTGTCCTGCTGGACAGTCTGCCTACGACCAAGACTCAACTTCCTAGCAGAGGCAACCAGATTTCCTGGCACTTCGTTAAATTAATTGTGCCATTGGTCTTAAATGTTGCTCCTGGACCACTGGCAGCAAAACATCTCCAAAACAATGACCCACCAGCATATTTCACAGTAGGTATAAGGTGCTTTTACTTGTATGCATTCCATTTAGCTGCCAAACAATGATGTATATGGTCTCATTTGACCATAGCTCTTGCAGTCATAATTCCAATGACATTTGGCAAAAGTCAAGATGCTTGGTTTTGTTTATCGTTTAGCGCTGTATTTAGCGCGTTTAGCGCCACCCTTCCAAAGAGCTTGCTGGTATGAAGGTGCCATCTTCCTTGCTGTCCATGGGGATGATATTCACTTGCATCTTCTTCTTGGCAAGTTTGCAACCATTCCATGTGTTGTACGCCTTTTTATTATTGCCCACATAGTGCTAAGTGGTATATTTAACGGTTTATGTGTGTTTTTGTACCCATTACCCGACTTGTGATAGTCTGTGTTTTCTGAATTGACAGTTCTTTGGCTTTTCCCATGCTGATGGTTGACAAAGGGATTTTGCATGCTTGTTACCTCATTTTTATATTCTAGTGAAACCGGAAGTGATGGAATGACACCACATAGTTCCTTTAGACTGAGATTAAATGTAAGTAAAACTGTAAGTAAAACCGAGTTCACTTCGTTCGATTTCATTTACAATAATGAATAACAAAAAAACCATTGAAGCACGAGAGTAAAGGTATTGAAATAAAAGTAGATATTTTCCCAAATGTTTGAACATAAAATATTGATAATAATCAATGCTGCTTATTATATGCAGCCTTTTTTTCCCTCCATTTTCATTAAGGGTGCTAATCGTTCTGCAGCCCTCTGTAAACGAAATTAGCCGCAGCTAAAACTTCAGCTAAAACTATGTGCTGTGTTTGTTGTCGGTGTGTGGCATTGGCCTCGCTCCGTGCCTTCACAGTCCGCCCCCACTCACACTCATCCTTCCCCTCTGGCGAACATCCTGCCGGAGGATCTGTGCGTCTTCTTGCCTTCGTCGTCCAGCTCGCCGAGTGACTCACTTCTTTTCTCGGACAAGTTTTGGACAAAACAATCGGCCCCCGTCAGTCAGCCTGTGGATATTACTCATTTCGGCACAATGAAAGAGCGGATGATTTATTTTTCTCACACCTGGGGTCTGCTGCTGCTCGCATGTCAGTGGCCCCCACAGTTCCGCCAGGAGAACATGGCTGCTGTTCTCTCCGTGCCCCAGATCAAATACCTGCACAGTCAGGTGCAGAAGGCCTGGGCTCAGTCCCTGATCGAGAGAACTAACAGCCAATTGCATGGCAGCCTCTCGGCAGTGGTGTGTGTGTGTGTGTGTGTGTGTGTAAATTGTAGAGTGCTTTGGATGAAAGCGCTATATATAGATTCAGTCCATTAACCATAGCTCACTCTATTGATTCATTAACTGCTGATATTTAATAGAATGCTTTGTATGTTTATGTACAGTGGGGTCCAAAAGTCTGAGACCACATTGGAAATCTGGGGGGTGGGGGGGGGGTTGGTTTCATGTAATCCTGGAAATGAACAAAGTTTTAGGATTTAAAAAAACAAATATAAGTTACTTTAAAGCTTTGCAAGAACTACCTGCAGACCAAAGAAGAACGAGGGGTGCTGGCCAATCCACAATCATTACATTATTGGCATTTGGCAGAGTGACATACAGTTGATTAGACTAAGCAGGAGACAATCCTCCCCTGGAGCAATTCAGGTTTAAGGGCCTTGCTCGAGGGCCCAATGGCTGTGCGGATCTTATTGTGGCTACACCGGGATTAGAACCGCCGACCTTGTGTGTCCCAGTCATTTACCTTAACCACTATGCTACAGGCCGCCAATCACCTGGCCTTAAGCTCATTGAACATTTATGGGGGCACTTGGAAGACTGACAAAAGCCAAGCATTCAATAACATCACAAGATGCTCTTTGAAATATTGGTATTATAACATGAATCATCAGGCTTTGCACAAATTTGTGGAGTCCATGCCAGCTTGAGTGCACATTGCCATTAAAGCAAAAGGTGGACATACCAAATACTTCTAAATTCTGAAATTAATGTAAAGATTCAACTTTAAACTCATGATAATATAATTGGTCATGAAAATGTTTCTATTACATTAGAAAATAATGCAAAATAGAAGCATTTTCTCTAGTGGTCTCAGTGCCATGCTATGCTGTGCTATGCTATACTATGCTGAGCTATACTATGCTATGCTGTACTATGCTGAGCTATACTATGCTGAGCTATACTATGCTATGCTATGCTGTACTATGCTATGCTATGCTATACTATGCTATGCTGTACTATGCTATGCTATGCTATGCTGTACTATGCTATGCTATGCTACACTATGCTATGCTGTGCTATGCCGAGCTGACTCTTCCCTCTTTCCCCAGGCTGACGCAGACCTCTCCCCAGGCCTGAGACCGACTGAGCCCTGATGCACTCTTAGGCCCTCAGTGGGTCTTCACCGGAGCCCGGTCCGGGACGGGAACACTGACCCCGGCGCCTCCCCGAGGAGCGATGCGGGCGGGAGAGCTCGCCTAGCGACCGCGGATGGCGTGGTGCAACGACAGCTCCCCGGAGGCCTGCTTCCGGGCGGAGCTCAACGGCACCGCCCCGGCCCCGCCCGGGGGCCCCGCCAGGATGTCCGTCACGCTGCGGGTGGCGCTGGCGGCCGTCATGATCTGCATGATCGCCATCGGGTTCCTGGGCAACGCCATCGTCTGCCTGATCGTCTACCAGAAGCCCGCCATGCGGTCGGCCATCAACCTGCTGCTGGCCACGCTGGCCTTCTCCGACATCATGCTGTCGCTGCTCTGCATGCCCTTCGCCGGCGTCACCGTGGCCACGGCCGACTGGCGCTTCGGCGCCGGCTTCTGCCGCGCCTCGGTCATGCTCTACTGGTTCTTCGTCCTGGAGGGCGTCTCCATCCTCCTCATCATCAGCGTGGACCGCTTCCTCATCATCGTGCAGCGGCAGGACAAGCTGACGCCGCGCCGCGCCAAGGCCATGATCGCCGCCTCCTGGGGCCTGTCCTTCAGCGTGGCCCTGCCCTGCGTGGCGGGCTGGACCAGCGTGGAGGTGCCCGCCCGCGCGCCCCAGTGCGTGCTGGGATACAGCGAGGCGCTGGCCGACCGCGGCTACGCCGTGGTCCTGGCCGTGGCGGTGTTCTTCGTGCCGTTCGGCGTCATGCTCTACTCCTACCTCTGCATCCTCAACACGGTGCGCCGCAACGCCCTGCGGATACACAACCACGCCGACACGCTCTGCCTCAACCAGGTCAGCAAGCTGGGCCTGACCGGGCTGCAGCGCCCGCCGCAGGTCAACGTGGACATGAGCTTCAAGACGCGCGCCTTCACCACCATCCTCATCCTCTTCATCGGGTTCTCGGTGTGCTGGCTGCCGCACACGGTGGTGAGCCTGCTGGCCGTGTTCAGCCGCCGCTTCTACTTCAGCGAGTCCTTCTACCCGGTGAGCGTGGGCGTGCTGTGGCTCAGCTACCTGAAGACGGTCTTCAACCCCGTGGTCTACTGCTGGAGGATCCGCAAGTTCCGCGAGGCCTGCCTGGAGTTCATGCCCAAGACCTGCCGCATCTTCCCCCGGCTGCCCGGCCGCAGCCGCCGCAGGGTCCGGCCCAGCAACATCTACGTGTGCAGCGAGGTGCAGTCCGCTGTGTGAGGAGGAGCGGGAGGAGGAGCGGGAGGAGGAGCGGGAGGAGGCAACATCTACGTGTGCAGCGAGGTGCAGTCCGCTGTGTGAGGAGGAGCGGGAGGAGGCAACATCTACGTGTGCAGCGAGGTGCAGTCCGCTGTGTGAGGAGGAGCGGGAGGAGGAGCGGGAGGAGGCAACATCTACGTGTGCAGCGAGGTGCAGTCCGCTGTGTGAGGAGGAGCGGGAGGAGGAGCGGGAGGAGGCAACATCTACGTGTGCAGCGAGGTGCAGTCCGCTGTGTGAGGAGGAGCGGGAGGAGGAGCGGGAGGAGGCAACATCTACGTGTGCAGCGAGGTGCAGTCCGCTGTGTGAGGAGGAGCGGGAGGAGGAGCGGGAGGAGGAGCGGGAGGAGGAGCGGGAGGAGGCAACATCTACGTGTGCAGCGAGGTGCAGTCCGCTGTGTGAGGAGGAGCGGGAGGAGGCAACATCTACGTGTGCAGGGAGGTGCAGTCCACTGTGTGAGGAGGAGCGGGAGGAGGAGCGGGAGGAGGAGCGGGAGGAGGCAACATCTACGTGTGCAGCGAGGTGCAGTCCGCTGTGTGAGGAGGAGCGGGAGGAGGAGCGGGAGGAGGAGCGCCGGGTCTCTCACACACACACACGCACACGCACACGCACACGCACACGCACACGCACACGCACACGCACACGCACACGCACACGCACACTCGCACTCACCCTGCACCACACCTGTAACACACACCCCCACGTGTGACACACACACCAGTCACCCGTCCCCACCCACCTTCCCTGTCTCTCACACACACACCTGTCACACACACCTGTCTCGCACACCTCTCTCACACACCTCTCTCACACACACCTGTCTCTCATACACCTCTCTCACACACCTGTCTCTCCTCACACACCTCTCTCACACACACTTGTCTCTCACACACTTGTCTCACACACACACACCTGTCCTCTCACACACACATACCTCTCACACACACCTGTCTCTCCTCACACACCTCTCTCACACACACCTGTCTCTTCTTACACACCTGTCTCTCACACACCTGTCTCCTCATACCTGTCCTCTCATACACACCTATCTCTCTCACACACACACACACACACACACACCTGTCTCTCACACACACACACACACCCGTCTCACACAGACACACACACACACCTGTCACACACACACACACACACACCTGTCTCACACACACACACACACACCTGTCTCTCCTCACACACCTCTCTCACACACACCTGTCTCTCCTCACACACCTGTCTCTCACACACCTGTCTCTCCTCAGACACCTCTCACACACACCTGTCTCTCCTCACACACCTCTCTCACACACACCTGTCTCTTCTTACACACCTGTCTCTCACACACCTGTCTCCTCATACCTGTCCTCTCATACACACCTATCTCTCACACACACACACACACACACCTGTCTCACACACACACACACACACACACCTGTCTCACACACACACACACCTGCACTGTACTTTTTTGCTGAAGCCTGCCTGAAGAGAGGATGTTCTCAGTGTGCAGATTTATGATCTAACAAACTAATTCTGAAAAGTGTTTACATGGAATGTGTTTTTTTTAACACACAGAACTCATGCACTGTGCAGAACTCATCGTTATTCTGCGGAAACTTCTCCTGACATTTGTGCATCAGTTTTCCGAGACCGAATTCCAGCAATACGCCTGTACGTTAACCCAGGTGGTAGTGCTAAATGTTATATGGACTTGTGTGAATGAAGACGAATACCATGTCACCATGAAGTAGAGTCCTGTCTGTGTTGGGATGGCAGGACCCGAGGCTGAATTGGGTGAATATACACTACCGTGTACCATGTGCGATTTGCAACTTGCTATCAAACTTGATTGAGGTCAACCAACCTCTGTTTTTCTGTAGAGATTGTGTGATTGGTTACTTGTGCACTGCAGCCTAGTATTGACTGTGTGTGGTTGCCTTGGTGCAGGTCTGATTGGTGCAGGATTTCTGTCCTGCTGTCATTCCTCCCCTTGCCTGGGGCACTGACATTCTCCCCGCAAATGAGAGAATATTTTCATAACTAAATTATTTAGTCTGGCCTTTGGTGCTAAATAGGTTTTTTCCGTCTCTCTGTATCAGTATTGACATGCAACTGAAAAGCAGGTTCTTCGTTTTCAAGGATCGTTTCGAGGGTAACGACTGCACTGCGGGCGAAACGGACCTGTTTTTTAAAAGGACTGCGTAAGTGTGTCATTCAGTGAGCGGGACTGTGCACAATTCTCTCATGCTATGACTAATACGATGATTTAGTTCATATCATTCACAGGTGTCTGCGGTTCTCTCAACATTCAGTGCGGTGTTTGTGTGCTCCAGTGAGGTTCCACCAGGTTTGTGATGAATATGTGGTGATGTTTCATTATTTTAATGCCCCTTCCACTTTAAATAAAAAGACATTTTTCAGACCTGGAGGTTACCATTTTATGTCATGAACTCAACAAATTAAACACCGGGCCTCATGCAAGACGATTTTAGTATTCTTATCATAAAATTCTCTTACACTTCAGATGGATGGCCAATGAGAATAACAAGATCAAGGGACTTCTACCACGTAAATGGTACCTGATTGGGGTATGTGATTCATTGGTTTTACATAATAATAATAATAATAATAATAGTAATATGGCTGACAAATGATGAACTTTCTCCAAAGCAGTCCACTAAAATACGTTTCTGAAAAGATTTGAGGTGAGAAATAAGGAATGCAGGTGCTGAATCTTGATTCGTATTTGATCTGCAGCGCCTGGTTTGAACGTTTGATCCGAATTCTGTGTGCTGGGAGAGCTGACATGCACTGCAAGGCTCTCCATAGGAAATGAATGGAAGGCTTTGTTTACATGATTCCTACGACAGGCCGGGACCACTCGTAAATGTCATTCCTACCTAACAAAAAAAATGTGAGGTACGAGAAAATTGGTGAATGCACCAACGTTCTCTTAAATCACTCGTACAAGCGAGTCGTACGAGTGGTTCTTGCAGGAGGCCCGTTGATATTATCATTTTTATTTTGCCACAGGTGTCACAACAACAACAAATAGTACATTACACATGGCAACATGAAAACATTCATTAAGTACTCCCTTGCTGTGCGTCTAACTGCAGGAGAGATGAGACGACGGTGCTGCGTAACATTCACCAGAGTGGGGACACGGGCTGGGAACTAGCCCTCGCGATGAACATTAACTGTGCCACATCTTTTCCTATTTTAACTCTTTAACAATGTTACATTGCATTATCCCCAACAAATAAATCAAATAAACCAGTACTCCCTCTCATATTGTTTTATCCTGTATGAAATCTATGAATGGAAAACATTCCATTGCAGGGTGTCGCATTATCCTGTGTGCAGACACGGTGACGTGGGGTTTTGGCGTGCACAGGAATCACAGGAATGTTGTGACAAAGTTGTTTGTACGGCTTATGTTCCAGGTTTTCTGTGAATTTGGTGTAAAAAGGGCATAAATGGCTCAACTCCAGTGTGGCTCCTTGAAGGCATTGTGCTGCAAGCATTTTTGTTCATGGTCTGGATTTTGGCCCTGGAGAGTTCGGGGTGAAGAACCGTTGGTTTCGGCGACGTGAGATTCTGTCGGAGAGAGAAGGGGAGTAACGCGCGGGGGGGGGGGGCACACAAGTGAATGATGTCGCTCAGCAGTGAATAACTCCCACGTGACAGGACACGGCATGACCATGCTACACTCAGATAAAGGCCCACACGCATCTCTTCCTGGCTTTAGTGTCTAAAACACCCACAGAACAACACAGGAGCAGTGCTTTTTGAAAAGTCCCTAACCCCCCCTCCCCCTACGTCCCCTGCGGTCAGCTCCCTGTGTTAGCACGGACAAAAGTAACTTTCAAAAAGTGGAGAGAAAACAATAGTGAATAAGCAGTAAATAACAAACACTACAATATGCACTTCGACCCAAATTATAATGTGCATAAATTATATATAATTCGTAAATTAGTATGGAAAACTAATCAAAAGCTCCAGGATGATACCAAAAGCACAAAAAAATATGGGCGTGGGCCTTGGCCAGGTTGTGTGAATATTTACTGTCAGGTATAGAGTTTAAAATGCATTGTACATTTCAAATATGTACATGCATGGTTGGCGACTCATTCGTCCACTATTGGTGCTGCATGAGATGTGTTCAAAGCAAGACATTTAGCCTTTAAAATATATTAAAATTCCACTGTCATTAACTAATTATAATATTCCAACAGCCTGTTACTGTTCTTTCTCCCGACAGAGAAAGCTCACTCTGAACAGATGGCCGAGAACAATGCAATGCCTGCAAGTACAGGGTAATTTGGGAGTCTGTGTGCGGGGGCGGTGTGGAAGATACTGCCCGAAACGGCTTCCCGTTGAAATAAGGAACGTTCAAAGAGAGGCAGCATCAACAGCATAGACAAAGTCTCCGGAATGATGCACGGAACGGCAAGATCCTGAGCGAGTCCATCACAAGTGACATCAGCACATCCAACGCTCTGGCCTACCTGCCGCGGAACCAAAGAGACATGGTTGTTTGCAGTTTGAAATGGAAGATAAGACCTATCATAGTGCCCACGTTAACTTCCTTACTGAGTCACGGCCTCGGATGGGATCTGCAAATATTTGCATTTCTTCTTGACTGGACTGATCTAGCATACAGCCGGTGTTAATGCAATTGGGCACCGTAACAAACCAGATGAGGAACGGTCGATATGTCGTCTCTTTGTCTTCCCCTGCAGGGAGAAAACGGGAACACTATTTTTCCTCAAGCAGCAGTGCCGGAACAGCGCTGCTGCACATCGCGCGCAGCGAGGCTAAAAACAGCTGCTCAAGGTGTTATGATGACTCACACCCGAGAAGCTCTCGTGGGCTGAGATATTTCACACTTGACAATTTATCCTATTTTATCATAATGACATAAAGTGTTCTCACTTGTTGGAACGGCACAGGTTCCCCAGTCAATCTTTAAACGTCTGACTGCGGTTGGTCTTGCGCTGCGAAATCCTGTTGAAGGTGGCAGCATAGCTGTCCAATAGATGGCAGTGTAGTGTAGTGGTTAGGAAACTGATTGTAACGCAGGGGTTGTTACAATTACACAGTTATTGTATCCTTGAGCGAGATACATAACCTGAATTACTGCAGTACTCAGCTTATTTGTTTTTATTCATTACTTATTTTATTATTTTTATTGTGCATGGGATGGGACATTCGCGCATGGGAACTCTTCCATGTGATCGCAAAGCATCTTGGGACATGCCAGGCTAAAAATGGCCGACTACAACGCTGGAAGACGAGGAAAGGATTTATCTACCCGAAAAGACACCTCTAGCACAGATCTCCTGTTACACCCCGAGCTTCTGTCCCGGGATTTCATTCAGTTGGTGTTATACGAGGTCAGAGGAATTCAATGTTTTGTTTTCAGGGCGGTATTTGGCTAAATAGCTATCTGCCTGATAGCTGCACAGCTAGCGTTATATGGCGTTCGTATCATTCACGTCCCGGGATAAATTAATATCAGTGCCGGTGTGAATCATACCACCGATATTTCAGTAGTGTTAGTGTAATATCAGTTTACACTAATATGAAATCTAGCGATCAAAAACTCTTGCGTAGGTTTTAATTCGAACTGTAAAAAGTAGCTAGCTAGTTGTCCCACTGCCTAACCTAACTTAGAAGTACATAGCTCGCATAGCTAGCTAGACATTTTCAATGCGCGGCGTTGCAATGCTGTAATGCCGGATAATAAAACGAGCCAGCAGTCTGTCCAGTCCCTAGCTTATTATCATTTACTGGGGGTGTTGTTCCTTAAAACGTGTTTCCACAGATCTCAGTGGAAGCAGTGCTTCTCAACCTGTAGTGTAATGTGTTAGATTTTTCGTTAGAGACCCGTTCAGTGCCTTAATACAATATGTATACAAATAAATATTTTTATGTTGCGGCTTGTTCTATGATACGATGCTGGTTTCGTTGTTAGTAATGCATCCTTAAGCACGGTGACAGTAGGATTTATCTGCCACAGTTTCATGCGGTATGAGGTCGGAAAGTACATTTGATCATTTGATGTGGCTCCTTGCCTTTAAGCCATAATAAGGGCCGATCTGTTTCAGGATTTTGTGGCAACTGCTCTTAATGATTTAATTGGCTCATTCATGTCTAAATATGATTTGTGTATAAGCACCAGTTGTATCCTAAAGATTTTACTGATCTAGTACAGGAGTGAACCAGTGGAGTTCATCGAGCGGTCAGAAAATTAAAATTAAGGTAACTGGGTTGGAGCAAAAACCAGCACGTAGAAATGCTCAAATTCTCAGGAAAGATCGTTCAGAGAAGGTAAAGGTTGTTTTATGAGGCAGTTTAAATACCAACCAATGTGTTGGCGGTGTCAACTGTGGTAGGCTAGAGTGTAGGGGACAAAAATAGGGAGATACTCACATTGCATGTGCATATATGCATATATATAATGTCATGTATGCACGTCTATAATGTAATGTGTATATAGGTACATTCAGTTCATGCGGTTCGGGTTCAGTAAAACAGAGCCCCTGAGTTCCAGGCTGGTTCCCCTGGCCGTTGCATCACACTGCCCCCTGCAGCTCACTCTCCCTCCCTGCAGAGGAACATCGGCGGCGGAGACCCGGGGGAGGCCAGCCGAGACCAGCTCACGGACCTGTACCTGCACCACGTCATCCCGCTGCCGCAGAGGGAGCTTCCCAGCAGCCGCTGGGGCAGGAGGGTGGGGCAGAGCCGGCCCCGCCCCGCCCCGGGCCATGCCTGCAGGTGAGGCAGGGGAGGGGCCTGTCCGTGTCCAGTGCTGTGAAAGGACCTCCGCACAGAGGTCAAGTAAGGTCAAGGCTGCTATTACAGGGTAGCTACAGGGATACAGTTGCTATTCATATTCTGTCGGTGTAAGTCCGTTGTCTTCTGTTATCCTGCTGCATTTGGGCCTCTTTATCGGGGCGGTAAGAGCAGTCGGAGGGTAGCCGGTCCAGTCCCAGCCGGGCTGTGTCGAAGTGTCCCTGAGCAAGACACCTCACCCCCAAATGCTCCTGACGAGCTGGTTGGCGCCTTGCATGGCAGCCAATCGCCGTTGGTGTGTGAGTGTGTGTATGAATGGGTGAATGAGAAGAATCAATTGTACACCGCTTTGGATAAAGGCGCTATATAAATGCCAACCAGTTACCGTTTATTTTAACGGAGGCGTGCGTTTATTTTCCCGCTGCAGTTCCGCCGGCGAGAACACGAGGAAGAGGCCTCTGATAGTGTTCGACAGCGGCTCCACCAGAACCGGCACCGTCAAGCTGAAGAAGCCGGATTCGGGCGCCGCGTTGGACCGGCTCAAGCCCCCGCCCTGCGGGAACCTGGCCAACCCCATCCGCAAGCTGTCGGGCCCCCCCTCCAGCCCGGCCCGCACCCCGGCCAGCCCCCCGGCGGGGGCCAACAGGAGCCCCACGGGGAACGGGAGGATGGCGTCGCCCACGGCAGCCGTCAGGGTGAAGCGACAGGCGGCTAGCGAGCAGGAGAGCGACAGCTCGGTGCGTCGGCCGCTCAGACCGAACCCTTTCCCACCCCACCCCACGGTCGGGTCACTGTCCTTTTATCCACACGGGGCTGTTGTTCTTATTATTTAAGCAATACGGCACGGGAGGCCGTGTTGTATGGGGAATACGGTCACGGGGTGTGGTTAGGCACGACGCGAAGTGGCGTTAGGCTAGTCAAAAACATAAAAAACGGGGAAAAATAATAGCGTATCAGTATAGAACGTAGAGCAAGGTGAAGGTCTTATGCTTGGAGGAAGAGGGGGGCTGGGTGTGGTCAGGAGAGCAAAGCTGAAGTGTTGCATGAGAGTGCCGGGTGCACAGGTGGGCAGGCTATTCCTTTAGAATGTCTGCCCTTTAGAAACTAAACTGATTTGTAAAAGTGCACATGGGAGAATAATGATCAAATGCATGGTTCGCCAAACAGCTTGACACATTGAAAGTGTGGATGACTTGTTTTGGCAATCTGATGTAGTGTCAGTGTTTTCGTGCAGGGAGAGCTGAGGTCTCCAGAGGTGAAGAAGAAGATTCAGCATGTGACCTGGCCGTAATCCCACCCGCTGCCCAGGGGGGGGCGCTGAATCCCCGTCACTCCGGTGCCGAATCCTGGGGTCCCATTTGTCAGAGCCGCCCTCCACCCTGGGAGACCCTGCTCAAGCCTTCCTCCAGAACCACCCCCACCTTCGCCCTGAAAACAATCCCGTGGAACCTTCAAGTGCACTTACACCACCGAGAGCTTTTCCAGAATCTTCCAGACGACACACAGTCGGCCATTGTCCGAGACTGCGCTTCTCTGTGTGTAAATCGAGTTGAAGAAGTTGAAGGTCATTATATTTCTACTTTCCTACCCCACCCCCCACCCCCACCCCATTTCTTCAATGTTTCTCTGCCTCCGACCTCCTTAAGAGACAAAGGGAAAGTTGAAACTCTAACTTTATTACTGATACAGCAGTGGTGGTCTTCTTTGGACTCTGGAGGGCTTTGGGAGGAAGCTGTGAATTTCGTGACTGAGCTCAGGCGACTGACTTCCGGCCGAGACTCGTGAAGACGGGAGCGTGATCGCGCCGGACGCGTTGCCACGACTGAAATAGCGACTTAGCAACAGCGACCGCAGCTGATGACTGAGCGGGATGCTGCCGCAGTGTATGGCTAAAGGCGTGATTTTGAAAAAGGGTTTGGTGAGGGGATCTCTCCCGGATAAAAGCAAGCACTGTATGACTCGGGGAGCAATGAATGGTCGCTGTTTGTGAAGATTTAGTCAACCTTTTGGGGGTTAAGGCATATTTTTTTTCTTGATTTGACTCTGTACTCCACAATTGTAATCGAACAATTAATGTGGTTGAAATGGAGATTTGCAGCTTTTTATTTGTATACAATTTTATTTCACTACGTAAAAATGACCGCACTTTTTGTACATTTCAAGGTTTTAGCTTTTGTTACTTTAGCAGTGTGTTTGGGATCATTGTCTTGCTGTAGGCCCAGCGTTCACTTTTTTGAAGAAAATTTCAGTTGATATAAGCCTGAAGTCAGCCTCATAATTGCTTCCTTGACTTTCATAACTCTGTTCCTCCTCTGACTAATACCAATAACAGGCCCCAAAGGCAATCAAAAGCCTAGAATCGACTAGACACTGAAACCTGCATTATACCTGCATTAAGGATGTGATTGTACACACCTGACTAATCAGACACACCTGTGAAGTTTAGTCCCTAACATTATGGTGCCCTGAAATGTCTAAAAAGTGCCGTAATTTCTACATGGTGAGACCAAAATGTGATAATACCAAGTGGCAATCTGTGATTTTTTTTCAAATGAACAAATACCATATTTGAGACATATCCCCACTGGCATTTCGCAATGACCAATATAGTTGTTTAATTTCATGCCTATTTATTAAAATGTTAAGTTAGTGTCGGTCTTGACATTCCCGCCCTGTATAGACATGTACGCGGGTAAACGTGGAACGCTATGGAAGAAAGTGTTGCGAGTGCGGATATGTGGATTTTCGGCTGTGCCGCAGGAGAGTTTGCGTGGCTTAAACACGGACGGGTTTGAGCACAAGTTATCTTTGTTTGTTTGCAGGAGCTTTACAATCGATGAAAGTACAAGTAGTAAAGTGACCAAAAAAAAACAAACGAATGTGCCAAACCATGATGCTGTGCTTTGGAGTGTGTCTTAATGTTGCGGGGAACTATGGGAATTGAAGTTTAGAATAAACCTGACCGACAGTCGGCTGCTAACTCGTTGGAATCATCATTGTGAATTGCTTCATTACAGATCTAAAATTGTGTAGTACAGAGCAAAAAAAAAATATTTCTTTGTCCCAAATATTATGGAGCTCACTACATAAAGAAGGAAAGACCAGGCATAGTGGGCGTAGGCCGTAGGTATTTTACAATCCAAATATTGATTGTCGGTGATGTGATTTTTGTTTTGTGATGGAAGATTTGAAGTACCATCACTTATTTTTACAGTTAAACTGAAAGCCTCACCTGTGTGAAATGTGTGCATATAAAATAAACAGAATTTGGAAGTTATAGGTCTCAGATGTGATCTGTGTTTTCCTGGGAAGATGTACTTCCCCTATGCCGCCTTCAGAGGGCGCCAGAGACTCATTTGTTTTATTAAATTTTCATTATGGTGCATAATGAAATGCAAAATACTGTTGGTAACTTACAACAAATTAGTTTTCGTTTTGAAATTTGTTTTGGAGATCAAATAATGAAAGGGACAAGATTACTGTGTGTTTGCATCTGAAAATTGTTCTACATTAAAATGTGCTGTATCATTTTCACATTCATTATTGCATAGCTGTGATGTGTACATTGAGTGTTATAAAGATTAAGGAGGAGATTATTTTAACTGATTACTTGCATCAGTGTAAAGTATTCAGTCTTATCTTTCTTGGATAATATTCATGGAGAATGTAGAATTATCAGTGACGAATCCCTGGAGATGCAGTGAATATTTACGGTGTGTGCCCAAACCGCTAACGGCCCTCGATACTGGTCTGAGACCACTCTGCCATCCTGTGTTTCTGACACCACTCTGCCATCCTGCTGTTTCTGCCATTCTGTGTTTCTGTCACTTCATCACACACACACACACACACACAAGCACATACGCACTCGCACTCACACTCACACTCATCACACACACACACACTCACACAGTTGTTTTACTGGCTGTGTGAATGGAAAGTTTAGCTCCTGCTTAGATGGGAGTGAAGTGCGGAAGCAGAGCTGTTGAGAGTGTCCGGTGTGTGTTGCGCTTGGCGAACCAGCCAGGAGGGAAGCAACGTTTATACTTCATGGCGTCACTCCGAGAAGATATAAAATCCTCTGGAAAACACTCGGTGAGTTACTCTTTAATTGTTTTTCTTTCCAGGTGTGTATTAAGCTTTCTGTACTTTGAAAGGGGCGAGTTGTTTTTACACTTGTTTGTGAGCTTCTGCTCAGGCAGTTTGTTCCTCCCTGGACTTAAGGCCCTGATGGGCGGCCTGTAGTGTAGTAGTTAAGGTAAATGACTGGGTCCCGCAAGGTTGGTGGTTCAATCCCCGGTGTAGTCACAATAAGATCCGCACAGCTGTTGGGCCCTTGGGCAAGGCCCTTAACCCTGCATTGCTCCAGGGGAGGATTGTCTCCTGCTTAGTCTAATCAACTGTACGTCGCTCTGGATAAGAGCATCTGCCAAATGCCACTAATGTAATGTAAAGTTGTGTAGCCCGTGATAGTCTCAACATGCTGCATCCACTCCATCACGGAGGACGGGAGGTCACCGTTCGGAAGAATATGTGGAAATACTTCCTGAAACCTCCAGGCGGGAATCCCCAGGAATCTTTCTCCGGTGCTGAAAATGAATGGCTGTCCTAAAGGAAGAGGAGTGTTTGTGAGCCGCGGTGTCGTCCCG
This sequence comes from Conger conger, assembly GCF_963514075.1. Classification (NCBI taxonomy): domain Eukaryota; kingdom Metazoa; phylum Chordata; class Actinopteri; order Anguilliformes; family Congridae; genus Conger; species Conger conger. Next base: position 1,799,068 of record NC_083776.1, read on the forward strand.
TGATTATTTCACAGGGAAGTGAGTTATAGTTCTTTATTTTACTGTTTAATCTGAGCCTTTCTGTTACATGCCTATGGTAGGTCTCCTCAGGCTTAATGAGGCTAATTGGCGGTGTCCTCAGCTCAGGAGGCAAGAGCAGTCGGAGGGTCACTGGTTCGATCCCTCCCTGGGTGTTAGGCACAAGGCATGTGTGTGGGTCGGATGTTGGGATCACGTAAATCTGTTGACATTTAATTTGGGGTCGCGTCAGAAAGAAGTTTTTGAACCCCTGCGCTATATAAATACAGACCATTTACCATTTCATTACATGTGCAGAAGCACTTACCGATTTTTATGTTTGCTAAATACGGTTTGTGAAAGCTCATTTAAAACAAATCTGTATGTTGCCAATTTGTGTCAGGTGTAATCATTTAGGGAAGTCAATTGGGAGTTTGGTTTAAAATAAAAATGAAAGTAGTGCTTAAATGCAGTGGATGGGGTCTCTCTCAGGTGGAATTTGGTAACTTATTTTTCTTTTAAAGAAATCAGACAGAAAACTGAGATGAAACAAAAAAGAGCTTCTTGATACTACAGACTTTTCACAATATATGATGTTTTGCAATGACTGGAATTGAAACTGATAAGTGAAATGACATAATTGACAGCGAGAAAAGCTAAGGTAAGGAGATTACACAGACAACTCACCCTGGAGAAAGTGGTTTATTGGCACTTTTACACACAAAGCAACACATTCACATCTTAGGTTAAAATGGCAATTTCATATATTGTAAATCTGTTTGGCTCATTGTCTGTTAGCTCACTTTGTAAAATATATAATTACTTAGCCATAGCTTAGACAAGAGCTATTATTGGCTTCTTCAAAAAGACAAGAGAAATCCTTAATTTCAGTTAGTTAGATTTCCTTCCCATGTTCATAGTATAAGTCTGTTTACGTCACTTCATTTATCTTAGATTCATGCTTAGATACATTTAAAAATAGCCTTAGGTCAGTGCATGCAGTCAAAACGTCAGAGCTATACTGTTAAAACGGGTTTAAGAACACTTGGGTAAATTCATAAATGTCGGTTAAACGGCACGTTCTGTTAGTAGGAGTAGTCTGTGAGAGAAGGAAAAAACGGTTAGTGTTTCTTGTGCTCGGATGTTGTCGTCGTCTCTCACTTTGGGGCCCACGACGGCCTCGCCTCCTCCCCAGGTTTTCGGGGTGGGGGGCTCACATGTCTTTGCCACACTCGGGACACAGGATATCGTCCCTCTCGGTCAGGAAGCCTCGGCCCACCAGGGACAATTCGCACTTCTTGCAGTTGAAGCAGTCGTTGTGCCACTGGCGTTCCTCAAAAGAGATGTACTTGCTCCCTCCCAGACCTGCGGGGGTAGCCAGGGAGCAGATGAGACATTAGTGCACCAGTGTAGAGTCTCGCAACCTGTTCCCTACCTCCCTGTAATCCTTAAAAGTACAATAGGTAATTTCGGACTTCTAACGGTCCAGAGAGGAATAGCAGCAACAAACCACAACACTGTTTATCCCTCCCCCTTCCCTGTAAACGTGCTGACGTTGAAACGCCATTGAGTGTGGCAATTAGAATCAATTTTCAATCAATGTGCTTGAATTATTGTATAGTTGTACAATGTTTTGGTACAGAGTGTCGGGCCGTCAACTGTATATTTTTAAACCTGAATTTAAGGACTATAAACACAGACAAAGGGTGCGTCAACATGTCAGTGAGCCTTTTTCAATGATAGGAAGGGATTTACAAAGGTCTTGTAACAATGTGTTAACACAAAAATACTTACCTATTGTACCTTTAACTGATAAGTAGGAATTGAATGCTACTGTTCTACCGTGGTTATGTCTGCATTTGTAGCTGTGGTTCACTTATGGCTTTATTGTGTGACATTTCTTACGGTTCACGGAGAACTGCATTTATGAGGCCATGTTGGCAAGGTTGAGTACGTCACAACTCGGCAAATTTGTACTGAATCTAGAATCCCGATTTCGCAGACTTGATCATCTGACATAATTAACCTCAGGTGTTCACATGGGTCTTTCTGGAGGGAAACCGGAATAGACTGTGGGCTCAATCCAGTCACATATTATTCTCCTCTTTTTTTTCTTTTTCTTGCTCTTTATGCACTCCTAGCTCCACCCGTCGGGAGAGGTTAGGAAAAGAGGCAGGAAAAATACATTATGACGGGGAAGTCGAGAACGTGAATTAGGCAGAGGGAATGCCCTTCAAACCTCAGTTCGACCCCGACATCAGTTACAGACGTTACAGACGGGGGGAGGCGGGCCCACAGCTCGATCATTTAAACTTCAGGTTTTCCAAAAAAAACTACTTCCGCACGGGACGCGCTGACGTTTTCTAGCTCAAAGCCAAGATTGGGAGTTCCTAAATTCCCTACTCCCAGCTCCTAGGAGGAACACCTAAGGGGCTGGAATGTCCTTAAAGATGGCGGACCTCGATCGATTCCCGCGTCAGGAGCGAGGGAAGGAAACGGGCGGAGAAGAACGAGCGACTGGACGGAGCCCCGTGAGCCTCCCGCGGCCGTACCGCTGATGGGCGTGGTGCAGGAGGCACACTTCTTGGCGTACAGGTTGCAGTAGCAGGTCAGGCAGTAGGCGAAGTCGTCGCGGGAGGTGAACCGCTGGCCGGACAGCTGCTGCTTGCAGCCGGTGCACAGGAAGCAGTCTTTGTGCCACGGCTGGTCGTGATAGGTCACTCCGCCGGTGGTGATTGGCTGAGCGGAGAGGGGGAGGGAGGGGTTAAGCAGGGTGAGAATATTTGGGAAAATCTTTGAAAATCAGTCATCAGGCAGACTGTTATATAGAGTTCAAGTATTTTCAAGACAATTATTTGACTAAGTTTGATATGATTTGTCTTATGGTGCAAGTTCTTGGCATATTTTCTTATTGTAGTGGCTTTGAATGGATGGATGGATGGATGGATGGATGAATGAATGAATGGATGGATGGATGAATGAATGAATGGCTGGATGAATGGATGGATGGATGGATGAATGAATGAATAAATTAGTGCATGGATGGATGGATGAGTGGATGGATGAATGAATTGATGCTGGGGACCCACCTTCTTGCAGTGGATACACTGCATGGCGAACTGCTTCTCATAGCAGGCCACGCAGTAGTTGTGGCTGTCCTTGGGGATGAAGCTCTTGGTGCCGATTGGCTGTTGGCAGCGCTGGCAGGTGAAGCAGGTCTCATGCCAGCTGTTCCCCTTGTGCTCCATCTTCTTGGAGCCTGCGGGGGTGGGGAGGTGAGAGTATTCTCAGTTTTTGAAACACTAATTTAATACAGCAGAGAACAATGGAGGCTATAGAGGCACAAGGCCTCTGCTGTACACTCTCTGACTACAATGAGTTTTTATTCAAATGTATTCTTATTTTTTTATCTATAACAGAATCTCTAATTCTGTTTTTTTTGTTGCATCATGCTGTGCTCTTTTTTAACCTCATTTCTTTTCATTATCTCTCCTTCTCTTACTCTTTCTTTCTCACACTCTCTCCCTCTCCCCCTCCCCCTCTCTCTCTCCCTCCCCCCCTCTCTCCCCCCTCTCTCCCTCTCTCTCTCTCCCTCTCCTCTCTCTCTCTCCCCCCTCTCTCCTCTCCTCTCTCTCTCTCCCTCCCTCCCCCTCTCTCTCCCTCTCCCTCCCTCCCTCCCCTCTCCCTCTCCCTCTCTCCCTCTCTCCCCCCCTCTCTCCCTCCCCCCCTCTCTCCCTCTCTCCTCTCCTCTCACCGGGCATGATGATCTTCTTGCAGGCGTGGCACTTAGAGGAGTACTCATTGGAGTAGCACTCTGTGCAGAGCAGCTGCTCGTCCTTGGTGGAGAAGGGCTTGTCCGCCAGTGAGCGCTTGCACTGGAAGCAGTGGAAGCAATTGTCGTGCCAGTGGCGGTCCTTATAGGACAGATCCTGCAAGGGGAGGACCAATGAGAGGCTTCGACCGCAGTTCACTTACTCCGCAACTTACAGTATGGTTACATGAACAACCGCTGTTCATTCACTCAGCAACTGACAGTATGGTTACATGAATAACCGCAGTTAATTTACTCAGTGCAACTCAGTGTGGTTACATGAACAACCAATGTTAATTTGCTCCCTTGCTGATATGGCAGCCAATCGTGTCTCTCCCAGCAGGCCTGGAGTGAGTCTCCAGGCCATGAGACTAGAACAGAGTCACGAGAACCACGGCAGACCCACAATGGTCATCTTTTCATTATAATATGAAAGGAGTATTTATTTGGCCTTTTAGATCCACCCCGCCATTAATGTCCAAGGGGAGGAACCTCATCAAAAGCTATAATGTCCACATAAAGTAATGCTGATTATGGTCACGTTGGAGCAGATGCTTCTAATGTGACACCACTGATGGGGCCAGGAAGAGCCGAAGTCTGGAATGTTTGCCGTATGTAGTTCGTTATATGCTGAGATCCTGCGGTCCCGAGTGTCCGAGGTCGGTATACCGGACTGCACCAATCTGAGCAGCGTTCCGGACCACAGCCCAGGTTCTGCGTGGAATCGGATTCTCTTTCAGTGTCTGGATACTCCTGTGTTACCCCGCTCTCAAACGTGTCTTTGCACTTTAGAGTGGAGTAAACGCACAGGGCGCAAACCTGTTTGTGGTCGAGGTGCCGCAGCCAGGAACAAACTATCACAGCTCGGAGAGAGCCCTAGGTTTGGATTGGACAGGATCCAATCTCTGTGGAATGAGTGCGTGACGTGTCAACAGGATTAGGAATGACCTCACGTTCACGTCTCTGCTATAAATCAGAGATTAGAGTCTGAATTTAGTCTCAACTGGGTAGTCATCCTACCTCTGACCCCAGCTGCCCTCTGGCTAACATAGGAAATGCTCATTGGACTGATCTGCTCTGCCTTGAAATCTCAGCTGCTAATCCATTATCCAGAGTTTACAGACCTCCAAAGTCTGGCCCTGAATCAGCAGTGATTTGAGTGTGATGGACATTCGGCCCTGAATCAGCAGTGATTTGAGCGTGATGGACATTCGGTTATAATACTAGTGTGACTGGAGCCTAGTTACACAGTCTCAAGGTGATACCAAATACACCAAAAACTGGCTCCCAAAAAATGTTGCTATAAACTGCAAAAAAAAGAGAAAAACTCAAAATGGTGAAGAAAAAAAGCTTGCCCTTCTGGGGGTGTAGATGTATTGAGGCATACTACTTATTCCAGTTAAATTACAGTTATTTAACTGACGCTTCTATCCGAAGCGACTTCCAGCTGATTAGACTAAGCAGGCCAATCCCCCCCTGGAACGACGTGAGGTTTAAGCGCCCAACAACTGCACTGACCTTATTGTGGCTACAGGTGAACCACCAGCCTTTCAGGTCCCAGTCCAAGCACCTTATCCACTCGGCTAACAGCAACTTTTAAATACATACGTGCAAATACATATTTGAAATGCATCTAGGCTGCTCGTTCCTGCAGACCGCACCATTGGCCTAGAGCACTCCCGAGCCCTACTGTGATTGGTCGTTCGGGGCGTGGCCGTTGGGAGGCGGGCGGCGTGAGTGGCTGGCCGGTGATTGACAGGCTCACCCTGCTGTTGCAGCCAATGGGCTTCTTGCATTCCTCGCAGGTGTTGGAGTAGAGGCTCTCGTAGCACTTGACGCAGTACGGGTTGTCCTCCCGCAGGACGTACTTCTTCCCGAACAGCGACTCCTTGCAGTAGTGACAGTCGAACCGCTCCGTCATTGTGGCACAGGAAAGTCTTCCCTCCCCGCGGCCTGCAAGAGCAACATAAATACTGCAGTCTGTGTCCGTCCTCACTGTCATCACGGCTACAGTGCTTTCACAGAGTCGGGAGTTTATACCGGCTGTGCCTAATGACCAAGGCTTTCCATTACATTTCATTACACTAATGGCATTTGGCAGACACTCTTATCCAGTTGATTACAGTACGGTTGATTTAGACAAAGCAGGAGACAATCCTCCCCTGGAGCAATGCAGGGTTAAGGGCCTTGATCGAGGCCCCAACGGCTGTGCGGTTCTTATCGTGGCCACACCGGGGATCGAACGAGCGACCTTGTGGGTCCCGGTCATGTACCTTAACCACTACGCTGCAGTCCGCTTCATGAAAGCTTTATTTCCCCTGCCCAGCACCCGGCTGCCACCTCATTTATATCTCTGTTCGTGCCCTTCTGAGATGTGTCTCCTGAGGTGGTGACACTTCCTGCAGTTACTAACCCAAAGAGCCAGAGGGGAGATGTTCAGTCTTTTGAAGCCCTGGGGGGAATATCATGGTTGCGGTTTATCAAGTGGCACTAATTGTAATTGGTCCCCTGCAAGCAAAATAAACATGATCTTGTGGTGGGGGAGGGAGGGGGGAAACTTCTGAAAGACTTTCATAGACACAGATTAAGCCTACTCCTTTACTGAATTCAAATATGAATGGAGATTCACCATACAAAACTCTTCAACAGGGACCAAGGTTAATCTGTGTCAGTGAAACCGGCCCATAACAGTTTATGAAAGTTAAGACCACGCTAGAACACGGTCCAAGTTATGTCAGCTTAACCAAACCAGATGGAATGGCACAGAAGACCTTTATGGTCGGAAACTATTGTCAGTTATCCCGAAATTTAAGAAGATGAAGCAATGTGCTGACCAAGCAACCTGCAATGCGTAACCTTTTCGTCGCGTCATGGCACGGACTGTACATCGTAGAGCGATATATTTATCCGTATATACTGTATGGTACCCACGGTAAAGGACAAGGCCTTGTGAGAAACTCATTTGGGTGACAGATGGCTGTCTGGGACATTGTTCCCGTGCATTGTTTGTGACTGAAAGCTCAGACAGGTATTCATGGGCCTGGCGTACGGGAGCATCTGATACGACCCATCAATCACCCTGTCACGGCCGCATTCCCGCCACCGCGCATTCTCGCCGTCGCGCTCTCCCTCCGTACCGCCCGCCCGCCCCCCCCCCCCCCCCCGGGGCTTAATTTCACGGAGCGGCGTGCTCCACGGGGGGCACTAATCCCGGCGCATTCCTGCGCGTAGCCGCGGCCCGGCCGGACGGGGCGGACTGCTGGCGGTGCCGTGTGAAGCAGGCTCACCCCCCCCCCCCCTCTCGTCAGGGAGGTGACGAGAGATCGGGGAGGCGGGAGAAGTGATGGCCGATCGCACACAGCACAGCTGTCCGGAGCGTCCCAGCGCTAATCCCCGGTTATCCCCCAGGGTGAGCGAGTCCTGGGTGTCCAGGCCAGAGCCCTGAGCCCCCGGGACAGGCATGTCGCTGGACAGCCGAGCCCCCCGGACTAAAGCCCCCAAAGTCCTGCGCTCCATGGCTCCGTTTGCAGCCCAGTCCGACCTCACTGAGTGAGGTCAGCGCCTGAAATGGTGCCTTTCCATGTAAGGGTGTAAAAGCTGGATAACCTCTTTTAAACTTTCTTCCCTTCTTCCATGTCACTCTCTCACACTCACACTCACACTCACACACACTCACACACACACACACACACACACACTCTCTCACACACACAGACACACACACACTCTCACACATACTCGCACTCGCACTCACACACACACACACACACTCACACACACACACACACACACACACACACACTCTCACACAGTACTGGGAAATGGCAGAGGGTTAGTTGTAATGCTCATGGGTTTAAATGCAGGTTAATGCTCCCCGCCCCATTAAATGCCAGACGAGGCTCAACCGTATCTTGTTGCAAATGTTCTTATACCTTTTACAGGACGTCCAGGGATGGGCGACCCCAGAAAAATCTGACCATGGCATACTATGACCCCGTACCTGTCACATTCTCTCCTTCGATAACTCACCTCTGGAGTTCATCAAATTGTTCAAATGTGTTATTTATGCTTACATATGCTTACAGTCATCTTAATCCCTGGTCCTACAGAGCCACAAGGTGTTACTCAGCACTTAATTGATCAAACAAAGCGGTCGATTACAGTTAACTCACCTCACCTGGTTTCTTGGGTCTGAATTGGTTGCTGATATGAAGGGTCGAAAACTAAAACCACCCTGCAGCTCTCCAGGACCGGGAATGAAGATCACTAGCCGACACCACGACTACAGGGACCTAATTTCCCCTCTGCCACGTTCGGCCTGGTGGACACAAATGCATCCGAATCACCGTAGCGACCACATCAGGGAATGAACTGATTTTGATATCCCTTAATATCCTACTGTTACGGTATACTGTATGTCCAACGATAGACTTTCCCGGGGATATCATCTGGTACAGTATCCACAGTGTTTATAATACAATCAAGAGAACTGTGACAGATACTGCTGCACTCTGCAAAATAAAAGTATGAAAAGTGCCAATAAAGTTACGACTGTTTGTCGCTGAGTTGGTACCCTACAGTTATAACTAGCAAGGAAGCATGTTTTCTTGTTAGGAAAGTACATAGCATCGCTAGTAAGCTGAGGAAAGTGTCTTTTCAAAACGAGATGTTGTCCATATCTGAGTAGCTATGGAAAAATAGACATTTAAATCTTATTTTCATAACAAATAGCTCCAGTGGCAGGAATGGCATTATACTTCCAGGGTTCCAGGTTTGATTCCCAGCTATGGCACAACTGTTATATTCTTCAGAATTAACTGCTTTGGAAAATATCTGC
>NC_083776.1:1812712-1977712 GCF_963514075.1 Conger conger
ACACATGCAACATACTGTACATAAATGCAAAGCATTTGCACACACGTACGTAATATGAATGCAAAGTACACACATGCAAACATGCACCCACGCACACACATTACTGCAAAGCACACGTGGATGCATTCACCAAAGCGCACACACATACATGCGTTAACGCAAAGCACACACGTAGATGCATTCACGCAAAGCGCACACACGCATACATGCATTCACGTAAGACACGTACATGCATTCACGCAAAGCGCACACACACATACATGCATTCACGTAAGACACGTACATGCATTCACGTAAAGCGCACACAGACGTACATGCATTCACGTAAGACACGTACATGCATTCACGTAAAGCGCACACAGACGTACATGCATTCACGTAAGACACGTACATGCATTCACGTAAAGCGCACACAGACGTACATGCATTCACGTAAAGCGCACACAGACGTACATGCACATTCACGGCAAGCGCACACTCGCGTGCATGCATTCAGTGTGCACATACAGACACGGGGTAATTCTGCTGAGACGGTGGGGTTCATTGTTGACTAGTGGCGGGACAGGAAGGCCTCTGATGCGGATCCGCAGGTCCTCTTTAGAGACAGGGGATCAGGGAGCACAGATAGCGGCCAGCTCCCGTTACCGCACCCCGGTGGGCGAGAAGTGTGAAATGAAGACCCCCCCTACGCTGGGAAACACGACCACACCGGGTTCTAAGGCCCCCGTCCCCAACTGCAGGGCAGCTAATACGTGCTCAAGATGCTTTGCGGTCAGACCCAATGGCCCGGCTGGCTAACGGGTCTGGCTCACAACTCACAAGCTCCTCCATCAGGATCATGGTTAGTATGTTAATGAACTTCACGATGAAGGGGATGGCATGGTGTGTCCATTCTAACACAATGGACACAGAAGATACTCTGAGTTAATGATGAGAAAGTGAGAAAAGAAACCTGAATCATGACCAACGCGGTTAGTGTGTGAGTGTGCACTTAAACAGCTGGCTCCTGCATCCGGAACGTGGTTAGTGTGTGAGTGTGCACTTAACCAGCTGGCTCCTACATCCGGAATGTGGTTAGTGTGTGAGTGTGCACTTAACCAGCTGGCTCCTACATCCGGAACCATTGTAACCCCTTTTCATCAACACAAGCCAGCTTGTGTCACTTATTTGCGGTCGCTGGCCTGCGGTTTAACTTCACTATGAAGGAGACGGGATGCAGCGTCCCACTCTCCATTATAACACAGTGGGCCGAGTAGATACTCTGAGTTAATGACGACAAAGTAAACCAAAAACATGAACCATGACCTGGTTCTTTGCTCCTGTTGTGTGGGCAGTGAAGTGGTTTTCAACCCTGGTCCTGGAGAAGACACAGGGTCAGCTGGGCTTGTCAACCCTGGTGCTGGAGAGCCGCAGGATAGCTAGTCAATGTCACCTGCCTCCTGTATTTCACTACTGCATGCCTTAACCACTTTGATAGGTTTGTAAATGTATCCACCTAGCTGCCTACTGTAAATCACAACTGCTTGCCTGCTTGTTAGGTAGCCTTCTTATTTACAGTAGCTATAGCTACCTTGCTAGTGATGGGCTATTATGTGAACGAACATAACAAACCATCAGTACGCAGACGGAGAACTGAGTTTGACGTGATGGCATTGTGTCCAATCCGGAGTTTATCCATTACAATGACACCGGAAATTGGGCAATGTAAGATTTGTGAGCATCGGAAAATTTGCACAATTTGTTCAGGACTGAACTGCTTTATACTGAGGCTCTGTTCATTACATTACATTATTGGCATGTGGCAGACGCTCTTATCCAGAGCGACGTACAGTTGATTAGACTAAAGCAGGAGACAATCCTCCCCTGGAGCAATTCAGGGTTAAGGGCCTTGCTCAAGGGCCCTGTACGTTTATAAAACGGTTGATTTGGAACAATTGGTGACTTGGGTCTAAATTGGTTGCTGAAAGTTAAAACAAGAACCAGAAAATCCCCCAAAAAGTAGACCGTCTCCTCTTGGCAGATCCCATTGCTGCCTCCCAAATGGCCCTTCACTTGACTATGGTCTTTATCCACGGGCCAAAGAACATCAAAGAACATCAGGAACATGCACAGAATTATCACACCCCTCACTCTTCCCCCATCTTCTCTGATTTACTTTGAATAGTTCAGGAATAAATCATTTGTTTTAGTGCTGTAGTTTCTTAATGTAGTTTCTTAATGTAGTTAATTAATGTAATAGAGTCAGCATCTGCGTGAGACTTAGACTGGATTTCTGCAGCCGAATAGCAAACAGCAGGACACAGTGTCTGACCTTTTTCGTCTTGTGTGCCCTTTGGACCTGTGTGACATGGGTTTAATATCAGAGTACACCACTGCGCAAAATACACTTCAGGCTCACACACACTCCATCTCTCTTTCTCCTCTCCCTATCTGTCTTTCTCACTCTTGTTCTCTCAGTCTTTCTCTCACACTCTCACTTTCTCTCTCTGTCTGTCACTTTTTCCCTTTCTCCTCTCTCCCTCTACCATGCTCTCTCTCTCTCTCTCTCTCTCTCTCTCTCTCTCTCTCACTATTTCTGCCTGTCTGTTTCTTTCTCTATCTCCTTTGCTCTCTCTGGAATGGTGAGAAGAACATTGTCCATGCCAAGCAGTGAGAGCGTGAGAGAGGGAAAGAGAGCGTGAGAGGGAGAGAGGGAGGGAGGGAGGGAGGGAGGCCATTAGGGCTTGCGCGCCTGTATTCCCCGGCTCTGCCGGTGATGGGGCCGGGTCGTCCTTACGGTTGCCCCCCCGGGTCATGAATCGGACACCCGAGCCAGGTGGAGAAAGGCTACAGAAACCCGAGCGCTCTATTTGTGGACGGCCGCCCTGGGCGAAGGCGTTAAAAACGTATTTATCATGCGTAAATCTCATTGGATTAGGCCTGCCAACCCCAGCGTTCTTCAGCTCAGGAATGGTGAGGTTAATGGAAAGTCCGCTCTCAGTGAGAAAGTGTTGATGTGTGTGCGTGCGTGTGTGTGTGTGTGCATACCTACGTATTTGTGTGTGTGTGTGTGTACCTATGTATGGGCATACCTACGTATTTGTGTGTGTATACCTCTGGGTGTGTGTGTGTGTGTGTGTATACCTGTATGGGCATACCTACGTATTTGTGTGTGTATACCTCTGGGTGTGTGTGTGTGTGTGTGTGTATACCTGTGTGTAGGCATACCTACGTATTTGTGTGTGTATACCTCTGCGGGTGTGTGTGTGTGTGTTTGTGTATACCTCTGAGTGTATGTATGTGTGTGTGCGTGTGCATGTCTGAGAGACAGAGGGACCTGAAATAAGGGTCGACCCCTCCACCCTGCCAGCCTGCCCTGCCGTGTTCTTCAGATGGGCGAATGAGGGAACCCCTCCCCCCCCGGACCCCCCCCCCCCCCCCCTCGTTGGCGGGTCAGACGTGAGGTCCGTGCGTTGGGAGGACAGGAAACGCGGGGCGCTTACGCACACACACACACACCGCCGCGCTGTGAGCAGCTGTCCACTCCACCGGAGCTCATGTGTCATACTGAGAAGTGGACGGATTCTCTGAGTGGGCCCCCGCTGGGACCTGGGGCCCTCGTGTCAATTAAGACAGAGGCCGAACGTCAGGAGGATTAGCTCCTCTGGAGCAGAGGCTGAGGGCCAGCCCTACGCACACACACACACACACACACACACACACACACACAGGGGCCGCCCACTCATGGCCTGGAAAAAAACAGGGCTTCCACGCTTTCAAAGGGTCACGGCACCTTTTTAACCTTCTCTGCCTGACTGTAGCTGGCACTTTAATAGTAATTCCAAGCACTTATTTTTCTCCTCGATTGTTTTTTTCTTGCTCCTAACCCGGAAATCCGCCATCTTTAAGCCTGAAGTAGAAGTTAAGAACTTTTCCTTTCTTGTGAGGAAACGATAGCGCGTCCTTCTGGAAGTTTTTTTCTTTATGAAATGTCATTGTGGCAAGGGCACGGTTTGCGGGAAGGAACCAGGGCAATCCGATGACCACGCCTACTGGTTAAGTAGGCACACACACCCGGACTACGTTGTGAATCAGTCCTGGCTGTTAAAATGTGTGCTCCTTCCGCTGAGACCGGAGAACCGAGAGCTGTGTTCCGGAAACAGCTGAAAAGCCACAGAGCTAAAAACAACAGTTTGGTTTGATTTATTCGGCCTTTATTTATTTATTTATTTTTGAAGAGTTTTTGTTTATTTGTATTTTCTCTCTCGCCCTCTCTCCCTTCCCCGTTCAGCATTCCCGTTAATAAAACGCCGGTGCAATCCAGACTTTCCATATCTCCCTGTGTCCTGCTCATCTGTATGTGACAGTGATGTATAAATGATTGACTGTTGGGTCCATGTCTCCCCATCTGCCGTGTCTGTAACTGACGTGACTTCAAACTGACATTTGAAGGAGCGAGGACATTCCATTTGCTTAATTCACATCTTGACCCAGTCTTAACTTATTTTTTCTTTCATCTTTTCCTCGCCACTCCCGAAGGGTGGAGCTTGGGGCAAGAAAAGCAGAAAGAAAAAGATAAAAGGAGAAAAACAAGGGATTGGAATGAGCCCAGTGATACAGTTTTCATTTAGTGGAAGTGGGTGTTGATGCTGATGTCATCAACTCTTCAGTGTCAGTGAACCCTGATCATAAAAACAAATAGATGTCAATATATGGTGAACTTCTACATATTTGAAAATTCATGTTACATCTCAGGCCAATGCTATTCAAGCATGTTTGTATGATTTTACCCATTTTCATTCTTTGAATGTTTGGAAGAAAAACCAGATAGACGACGGTGATGGTGCTTTAAATGTCCCTTGTTTAAAACAGTTTGTGCCTGTTTAAATCACATAGTTTAATGAGGTAAACAAGATGTCACATATTCCCAATTGGAGGAATTCTTGACTTAACTTGACCGCAGGCACACAAAGCCATGGTCTGATCTGATTATGTTGTTAACTCACTCAGACAGTACGCTTTGTGCTGTGGATGTCAGATGAGCTTGATTTGCCCTTCATGTGCTTTTCATGAGCCACTTCCTTGAACTTGAGTGATTCTCTGGGTAATTTTGACCTGCACTCCCTCTCCAGTCATCCTTTAACCCATCTCTTCTTCCCTTCCTCTTTATCCCTCCATTTCTTTACTTACTCCACCTGTGCCTCCATCTCTCTCTTCCTCCCCATCTCTCCCTGTATCTCTTCATCTCTCTCTCCCTCCCTCCATCTCCTCTTCTCCTACTCCATCTCTCCCTGTATCTCTTCATCTCTCTCTCCCTCCCTCCATCGCTCTCTTCCTCCCCATCTTCTTGCCACCATCCTGCCTCTCCTTCCATTGCTCCCTCTCCTATTCCACCTCTCCCTCCCTCCCTCCTTCTCTCTTTTTCCCACCATCCCCTCTCCTCTTACCCCATCTCCCCCTGTATCTTTTCATCTCTCCCTCCCTCCAGCTCATCTACCCTTACTCTACCTCTCCCTCCTACATCTCCTCTAGTCTTACTCTATCTCCCCCTATACCTCTTCATCTCTCCCTCCCTCCCCCTCTCCCTCCCTCCTCCTGCTTTTATCCGGTCTCTGCGCTTTGTTCCAGGGGCTCTTATGACACCCCCTAAATTTAGCTGTATTCAGCTCCATTCTCCTGGCAGCTCGTTTGGCTGCTGCAGAACTAAAAGTGAACTAAATTTATACGCTGCCATTCTGCACCTCGTTTCTTTGGGCGATATTTCTCCCTGGAGGGAGGACTGGTGACAGCAGCTGTGGAAGCTCCCTTCTCTTCTATATTCTCAGTACAAAACACTGAAAATGAGGAAATTAGGAATTCAGCAGGCACTTAAAATTAATCGGTCCACGAAAATAGTGTTTTCTCAACTCCAGGTCTCGCGACCCACTTGCCAAGAACTCACTCACATTTTGGGGTGGTTTGATTGGTTCAGTCATTCAATCAGGTGTATGAGGTCCCGGTTACAACAAAAACCTTCTGACAAGAGGCGGACCTGAGGACTGGAGTTTAGAAACGCTGCTCTCGTGAAGAGGGCCTGTGGAAGAAATAATTCACTCTTCAGAACAAAGATGTTTGTGTATGTGCTGATACCCGGGGTCACATCTGCTTTGAGACAGAGCGATAGAGAGACAGACAGAGAGAGAGAGACCGAGAGGGACAGAGAGAGACAGAGAGAGACAGAGAGAGACGGAGAGAGAGACGGAGAGAGAGACGGAGAGAGAGACAGAGAGAGACAGAGAGAGAGAGAGAGAGAGAGAAACAGAGAGGGACAGAGAGAGAGAGACAGAGAAAGACAGAGGGACAGAGAGAGAGACAGAGAGAGACAGAGAGGGACAGAGAGAGACACAGAGAGATAGAGAGAGACAGAGAGAGATAGAGAGGGACACAGAGAGAGAGACACAGAGAGATAGAGAGAGACAGAGAGAGACAGAGAGAGATAGAGAGGGACAGAGAGAGACACAGAGAGATAGAGAGAGACAGAGAGAGATAGAGAGAGACAGAGAGGGACAGAGAGAGACACAGAGAGACAGAGAGAGACAGAGAGGCTCCCCTGGAATGCCAGGTGCTGGAAGTCCCAGAGGCCCCGATGGCCCGGTTCTCTTGCCAGCGGGAGAAAGGTTCTGGGCATAACCGCAGCAGCTGTTAGGCCCCCCGTTATAGAGGCCCTGCTAAAGCCTGGCTCTTACCAGCACCGCGGGGAAAGGTCAGAGGTCACGCCCACTCTGCCGTCTGCCCCTAAATTATTTATACCGGCTGGACCTCAGCGCCGAGGCGCCCGATCCGCCCTGATCCCTCCATAAACGCCGCAGATTTTAACGGAATTACGCCGGGGGATCAACGGAAAATGATGCCCGGATTTGCTTAACGCGCCACTAAATAGCCCTACCATCTGAAATTGGACATTTTATGCTTCGGACATCAGCAAAAGTATCAATATTTTTCTTTTCTTGTTCGACTGCATTTCATGCATGCAGAGATGCAAAGACAGATCGGCCATAACTGCAGTTAACACATCAGTCTGCGCTGCATTTCCAAAATACCACGGCACACCCGGTGAGTAGCCACAACCCTGCAAACATTTTTTTAAATTATTATTTTTATTGTGGTCCCGTCACGTGCACATCCGATAATGAAGGGTCCGCACCCCTGAAAAAAAAAAAAAAAAACCCCACCTCAGCACCCCAACTTAAGTCAAATGTGTGTGCGTTTGTATTCTGCCTGTCTGCTGTGAGGAAGGACGACAGTTAAATCAGCCACGATTTAAGCCGCTATTGGGGCCCTAATCCCTAAATCCCTGCGAATATTAGTCGCGTCTCTCATGGCCTTGTCTTGGGTGACAGCTGGCTTTTATTTTGGTGTGAGGACTTGTCCATCAGAGGGTGCATGCCAGGCCTGGTCTGCGGGACTGACCCTGGGCTCTGTGGCTCATTTCACTATGAGCGGCCCTTCAAATGCAAATGCATTTCAAATGTCCATTTGATTTATTAGGTATTTATTAGACTTATTTTTTTCAACTTATTGGTCTGTGGCTGCTGTAGCCTGTCCACTTCAGAGGTTTGATGCGTTGTGTGTTCAGAGATGCTCTTCTGCATTCCACTGTTGGAATGCGTGGTTACAGTATTCGCATTACCATGAGCTTCCTGTCTGCTTCCAGCCCTTCTCCTCTGACCTCTCTCATTAACAACATCATTCTCTGCAAACTCTAGATACTGTTGTGTGTGAAAATCCCAGGAGATCAGCAGTTTCTGAGATACTCAAACCACCCTGTCTGACCCCAACAATCATTCCACGGTCACAGTCACTTAGATCACATTTCTTCCCCATTCTGACATTTGGTCTGAACAACAGCTGAACCTCTTGACCATGTCTGCATGCTTTTATGCATTTAGTTGCTGCCTCATTATTGGCTGATTAAATATTTGCATTAACAAGCTGGTGTACAAGTCTACCTAAAACATTGCTCACTGAGTGTATATACCAATGTATGCGTTTCCATATCTGTGTAATGGGAAGTCATGTATTTCAAATGTACTTCAGTACATTTACTATACTGTATATTCCATGTGGTATCTGTCAATACTATACAATTCATTTAATGTATTTTGTCACTTGAGTTTTAAAGGCTCTAAATCAAGATACATTGGTGCCTGGGTGTTTTGCATATTTTAAATCTACACAACCTAGGAATCATCCATGTTCAAACTCCTGGAAGTCAAAAGGAATATAGCTTCAAAGCATCAAAACCTAATTTGTTTTTAAAAGCCATGCAGCAGTGATTACGTTTAACCAATGCATAAAACACAGAAGGATTGCAGGCTAATAAATCTAATTGCCTACCAGGTGACGCAGTCGCCATTATAAATATTAGGGAATTTTGTCAATTTGTCTTCAACTCTTCTGTGTTTGCCTCTTCCCAAAGTGAACAAAATAGTTCTGTTGCACACTTACGTAAGTAGCTCACACACTAATGTGTACTGCTAATGCTCTTGCAAACCAAAGCCGTTAACTCAGTAATTTAATGAACAAACAGAAATTTAGTTTTCAAGCACACACACCATTTAACATGCACTGACAAGATTATGTCTGAGGGACATACCAAACTGTTTAAACGCCTTTAAAACCAAACGTCTTATCAAAGGCTAAAATGTAATTTTATGTTTTAGAATTTGATTTGGCTCACCATTTAGTTCAATGCTATCCATGTACGTTAAATTAGAAGCATCTCAGGAATGTCAAATTCATGGTAGTGATATACTTTTGTTAAAGAGTTGCTTAACATTTATATTTCACCTGTTCAATAACTTCAGTAGATCATCAATCATTATATCTGTCACTATGTCCATACTACTTCACTGCTTCAAGCAGCAAAATATGACAGGCAGGAAATTAACAAATCAAGTTAATTAGCCCTCCAAGGATTAATGATTTTCATTGCTTTGATTTGAGGCTATTGGATGAGACAGTTTGTGGAGTGTCCTCATCTCGAGTGTTGTGCATTCTGAGTGAGTCACGCATTTGGATGATGACTCACTCTCTCCTGTCTCACACCCAGATCTGGTAATCCTGAGCATTTGAAGGTGAACGGTTTTTGCTCCGTAATGCATGGTCATATCCACAGATGTATTCTCCCAACAAAGATAGTGATGAACATTGATATTGAGGATGTGACCCCACGGAAAATATATAACTAACTCAGTTAATATATACTATATTTACTGTGTGGCTGTGTGACTGTGTGTGTGTGTGTGTGTGTGTGTGTGTGTGTGTGTGTGTGAGTGTGAGTGTGTGTGTGTGTGTGTGTGTGTGTGTGAGTGTGAGTGTGAGTGTGAGTGTGAGTGTGAGTGTGAGTGTGAGTGTGAGTGTGTGTGTGTGTGTGTGTGTGTGTGTGTGTGTATGAGTGTGTGTGTGTGTGTGCGTGTGCGTGTGTGTGTGTGAGAAAAATATGGATAAGCACCGAAGATGAACAGGAAATGGTGCAGTCAGAACATCTGTCATCAGCATGTTGTTTTCTAACAATGTTCCCGTGGAAACGCCAAGCCTCACTGACTGACTGGCCACTGAAATCAAAGGAGTCTTGTTTACCTCTTGTTTAAATGAAATATGCTCTAAATGTCTTATGTACCCGTGATGCTGTACTCGGGGGTGAGTTTAAAATCGGCTCAAACTGCGCTGGCGATCGTGACAAATAGGGTGAGAGATTTTTCCATTGCGCTTTACACCAGGGTACGAACACGCCTGGTTTTCATGGAAGAGATCCAGGAGCAGTCCGTCAGTGGGCATTACCGTCCTGATTCCGCTAGGTGTCAGTCCGTTGAGGGATGCAGGCAGCTGGTTGAATGACGTGAGACCATAGACACCCCCCTACCCCCAAATAAAAGAAATAAATAAACTAACGATGATAAGAGACGGGTTGCACGCGAGACGGCGACCACTCCCTTATCGTTCACCACAGCCAAACTGGCTCCTCTCCACTGGATGTTATTTTTGGCAAATCCACTTTAGCAGCAGCGTCCATGTTTTCTATAGAGTCCGTGGTGGTTCTGGGAATGGGTACATTTTTCTGTAACAATTCAAGTCTTCAGTCGGACTGGAAAGGTAAATGTGGGGTAAATGCGGGGTGGCCTGTAGCGTAGTGGCTAAGGTAAATGACTGGGACACGCAAGGTCGGTGGTTCAAATCCTGGTGTAGCCACAATAAGAAACCGCACAGCCGTTGGGCCCTTGAGCAAGGCCCTTAACCCTGCATTGCTCCAGGGGAGGATTGTCTCCTGCTTAGTCTAATCAACTGTACGTCGCTCTGGATAAGAGCATCTGCCAAATGCCAATAATGTAATGTAATCTAAATGTCCCAGTGGTATTCGAAAGCATTTTGTACATGGAGCTGTGAGTACAGCTGGGTGCAGGGGTTAAAGAGCTGGTGCCATGATGATGATGTTTCCCTTGCACCCTATATTGTTTATGAAATCCTATAAAACTACTGACTGACCGTGAAAGCCAATTGGAGATACTACGTCAAAGGAGGCTGCAGGCTAGCGAGTTGAACGCAGGACACACCCCACATTCCACTCTGCATCGGCCCAAAAGGACCGACCCCTGACCTCTAAATCAACTGGCCACTCCTGAAAGCCAGGAGACGGAGCAATGGCTATTGTAGATAGCACATACATTTGCCCAAATAACCCAAATATTCATAAAGAATGCGTTGTTATCGCTTGGAACTATTCTTCCGTCTAGGGCTTTCAGCGCACTTGTACCTGGTTATGCACTTTGTTATACGTCACTCTGGTTAAGAGCGTCTGCCAAGTGTAATATAATCTACTGCCAACAGCAATAAGTCACAGTGATTCAATTTGTGCGTACTAAATGCTGCACTGTGGCACCAGAACATGATCAAAAGCGATGAACACAACGTGATCCGTTTATGTGTGGAAAGTACCCATATATTTGGATGTTTAAAGTTTGATTAAGGTAATTATTTTTGTGTGTACCTTCGGTATATGGTCCCGAGTTCGCTTGGCCTAACACAGCTACGTCCACATTACCAGTTTTAGATTCTAAACCTTTCGGAAACATTTTAGTTGAGAGGTTTGCGCTACCTTGACCTGTCTGTACACGTTACTCAAACACATTTTGTGGTTTTCAAAACCTAGAATTCAGTCCTCACAACACGTTTCCATGGCAGCAATCTGGAATTCCATGGAAATCATAATGAAATATAATTTATCGATATAAAAAAATAAACAAAGTGGCCATGTGTAGCCATTGGCCTAATATAGAGATTAAATTTGATCATTATAGTAAAACAAATACAAATGTGACCGGAAATGGAGCTCTGCGTCATTTATTTATGACTCAAGGAGAATGATTTGGTGGGTAGGTTACGAAAACTGGTTTCGTACACATTAGCACACTCTGAGGGGTTCTTTGAAAACCCATGATACTAATGTGGGACGAGTTTGGGGAGTGTCTGCAGAAGCAGATGGCAGTTAAGGTTTAGTAATATTCTCTTCATCTACTCCATATTATTCATATGAACAGTATGAAAATACTGTCATCTGCCCCAGGAGGTGCCTGGTTAGAGTTGGTCAGAGGCCTAGCTGAACGTACAGTACCAAAGGGATTATGAGAGAGATCATGTTCAGGAACTCTGAAATTTGTGGCCCACATTAAGTACCAGAGCTCCAGTCAGACCTTTCTGGCTGTTGAGCCTACATCTCCTAAGAGGAGTGCTGAGACACTAGAACATCTCATAGCTCATCAATGTGGACTGTCATGGCACAAAGCATCCACTAGTAAATGGTAAATGGTAAATGGCAAATGGCTGGCATTTATATTGCGCCTTTATCCAAAGCGCTGTACAATTGATGCTTCTAATTCCCCCATTCACACACACACACACACTCACACACCAACTGGATTGGCTGCCATGCAAGGCACCAACCAGCTCGTCAGGAGCATTTAGGGGTTAGGTGTCTTGCTCAGGGACACTTCGACCCTCCGATTGCCAGACAACTGCTCTTGCCGCCTGAGCCAATGTCGCCCCTATTAGTTTGGTCACATGACTCCCCTCTGCTCCATGCATGAATGTGATCCATTTAAAACCCCGTCGTCCAGACTGAAAGGTTAAAGTCTTGTTGCACTCTTGATGGTCATTACCCAATAATTATTTATTTACGGGGCTAAGCATATGCTTTAAAGAGCAGCCTTTCAGTCTGTGGTCGAGAACTCCATTGCTTTCAATTACAAGTAGCGACAAGTAGTGATCAGTTAAAAATCGTTCTAATCATGTTTGTAATCTCACACCATAAAACGTGAAAAGGGAGACAGTAGGGTTCTCTAAGGCACGGTGACCGTTCCATCTCCCTGCGGCAGCCATGATGGTCAGCCGTGGTTTCCACTGAACAATGCCAGCCTGGTTGCTGATTCAAGACTGGAGATACGGAGGTGGCTGGTTGAACTTAGATTAACAGTGGGTGTTTTGCACACAGAACTCTCATGACTCAAAACCTACCACCGCTGGTGAGAACTTTTGTGAAAGTGTCTTCTTTCACTGGAGGACAAGGGGTGATGGTATTGCCTGCATAAATATCAATGATACTCAATGTTTCTACCAACACTATCAAATAAAAATATCAATTCTCAGGGTTTTATTTTTTAGTTCAGAAACCTTTAAATAGTTTTCGAACGACGAGGTATTTGCGTGAAAGCTCACATTTGCCTTTGACGCATAAATATCAATGATACTCAATATTTCTACCAACACTATCAAATAAAAATATCAATACTCAGGGTTTTATTTTTTTTTGTTCAGAAACCTTTAAATGGTTTTAGAACGACACGGTATTTGCGTGAAAGCTCGCGTCGGCGCTCGACGCCAGTCGGGAAGAGACAAGGCAGTAAAGTGCCCCCAGGTCCCCGAGGGGAGGTTCCTCCTGGTGCCGGGGGTCTGCCCGGCCTGTAACCGGACCCCTAAATGAGAGGGTCGGCTTCCTCACGACGGGAATCGGGGGTTCCCTCCCTGTCTCCCGGCGGGATCCGGGTCGGCAGAGGAGAGCCAGGCCCGGCTGGACGCACGCTGCGCTGACGGGCAGAACCAGCAGGTGCGGGCCGGCTCCTCGGTCCCCCGTGGAGGGTCCGGGGCGGGGTGGGGGGGGCTGCAGGCGCGCTAAGGAAAACATTTAGCAGCATTCTGCCCTTTAGAGTATGGCACTGGACCCCAGAAACAAAAAAAAAATAACAAGAATTTATATGATAGAAAAACATGTCTCACGCAGTGCATGCGTGTGCGCTAGTGTGTGCAGGTGTAATCATCATGTTCAGGCGTATTGGGGATACTTTATACACACCTGCAATTCGATTTGTCTTTTACTTTTCCTGTTGCTGGGCAAGTCATGAAAGGGTATTTTTAATTAGACACACTTCAAGCAATCAAGGCTATTTCTGAGCGTGTTGTATGTTCCAAGGGAGGCCTCATCCAAACCTGACTGAATTACAAAATTGAGTTGGACAAAAAAAATCACATTTTATCCATCATTAACAAATAATATGATTTCAATGTGAGGTGAGTTGTAAAATAAGACTTCCAGATTTAGAGTCCACCACAGCGTTATTTTTCAGGCCACCTGATTCTGCTGAAAAGTCTGACTTATAGTTTCATAAAGGATGTCTGCAGCCACACAACTATGAAGTCCTGTTAGCTATGGTTTTGGTAAGCTTGGACATATACAAGGATAATTACCATAGCGGTCACCGGTATACCAGGCTAAACTCAGCTGGACATGTTGAAATCATTTTGTTGGCTTATGACGTCGCAATTTCAATTTCGTAATTTAGTATTAAAACAAGCATCTAGCAGTCAAAGCTAACATAGGACAAGGTCTCCCTTCTTACCTAGAATAATACCCTTCTTCTCCCTGACTATTATCACACCGCACTCCTGAATCCAAGATCCCCCCCCCCCCCCCCCTCAGACGCTTTCCCAAATACAAAACATTGTCTTAACTCTCTCTGTCTCGAATGACCAAACTGCTCCCGCGATTTTTACCGCCCTAACCGTTCCAAAGCATCACTGTGCAGGAATCAATACGGCTGAAGGGCATATCACACCATCCAGACCCCGCGATGTGTGTGGGCCCCTAGGGGCCCCCAGGGCCCGTCAGCTGTGGCCAGGCCTGGAGAGTTCACTCACCCCGAGCTGGCCGTCAGCGCGGCTATCGCGTGTGAGCCGGCCCTCGTCGTTGTTCTGGAAGACCCCGCTGATTGAAACGGAACCGGGCGGAGACCAAGTGTTGACCCAGCCTAATTAGCCCCCTGAAAATAATTAATTAAGCATGATACCGACGGAATGGGAGCCGGACGCCATCGCTTTAAGGTCACCGCGCGTTATTCATGTCCGCTCCATACAGGGACCAGAGCAGATGGGGGGGGTGGGGGGGGGCACAGCCTTCAGCATCTGGGAAAATAGGCCTGACTGATGGGCCTCGGAGGCAGGGATTTTGTGGTCATTAAGGGTCCCGCGGGGGGGTTTCTGCAGTTCCCTGGCTAAATTTGTAACCTGGCTCGCTCAATCCGGTCGCCTCATCATCCTCTAGCTTAATTAGACTAATTAATTCCCTCCCTTTCCTCTGAGCTGTGCATTCTGCCGCTAAATTCCGGTTGTAAAATCGCCCAAGAGGGTCCTCCACATTAGAGTCAGTGGATAATGTGGTTCCCCTCGATGCTTAAATACGGTTTTAAATCATTTCAATGCGATGCAAAGGTCCACTTCCTCCACACTTCCTCTCCAGAGAGTAATGTTTTGCAAGTAAACACAATGTGGTCAAATTTATGTTATTTACAATCACTTCACATTGTATCTGATACATTCGAGCTCTGACCTGGAGTCTGGTAAGGGACCGGTCTTAACTGAGGTCAAGGTTGTGGTTACGGCTTTCTCGTGTGGTAAACCTGGGAATGATAATCCTACTGTGATGTACCTGAAGAGTATTTTTTTTGGGGTTTGAACTGTCCATTTCCAGTAATATGTGCACTGGTTTCCCAGCTCAACTGTGTCTGAATAGAAACCCCAGGGCGTTCTTCTTCTTTTGGTCTTAACGGTGGGTGACGACCAATGTTGGTGTATTACCGGCACCTACTGAATACCTTGTGCTACTTTCTTTCTTTTTTTTATAGAAAAAACTTCCCATTCCTGAACCCCTTCTTTACCAACTCAGTAACGTTTGACTCCCACCAAACCCTGTCTGCGAAATACCCACTATCTTGTTTCTGGTTTACCACCAGCTTCAGTTTCAGTCCCACCAGCACAGTTTATAACCATTGCGATGCATGCCACAAACCTATCCATGTTCACGATCGCTCTTTTCTCCCAGTTCCCTTCTCCACCCTCACTCTCCTTGTTGCCTCCGCATATGACATCCTATACCCACTTCATGATCACCCCCACAGTGTAAACAACAAACTGCCTGATCTTTAGATAGCTTACACTCTTCTTCTGTACACCTGTCTTTTTCTACACCTGTACACCCCTCTCCTACACACTGTTGCCATGTGACCATCATTTTGACACCAATAACACCCTTTCAACTGCCCTCACGCCATAGCTGATGAAATCTCAAAACATCCTCTCAGGTAGCTCACAGTGAACCACTATCCTGCTCATTTCTTTCCCTGTGGCTTTTCAGTCTCCTCACCCCACAGACTCCCTTCACCTCCAAAAAGGACTCAGCGTTCACTGACCACCCCCTTTACTGTTGACTTTTCCATCAATGGAAAACACACTACCAGTGACGTTCCAGTTTTTAATGCTGTGTCTGGCTGTTTCCTTGTGCGAAATTACAAATGCCACCCCCCAGATACCCTCACCGCTTTCACTTCTCCGATTTCCTTCACCACAAATCTTTTCTTTTTAACACCCTCCACTACCTCATACTCCACAGTTTTAAAGTCCATTCCTCTGTAATCCAAATATGTTACGCCAAAAAAAAACTCCTCGACGTTCTTTCAGTCATATCCGTTTTATTCAGCCCTCTAGCGCCACCTATCTAAATATGTGAATCATAGGATTACGCGAGAGTTTGACTCAAGCGCACGATTGAATCTCATGCAAGCAAGCGGTTACGGTTCAAAACATAATTTAGAAAGCTAATAAGACCTAAGAATAATAGGGTAATACTTTTCAAACATTTTCTCCTATTTTATATTTACTATCCTGGTATATTTATAAAATTATGACCGTGGGCTTTTGGAGATACTAAAATAAGACTACAAAATCGTAAGAACTACTTTTCCCATGATGCTACAGGAAAAGTCGTAGTTCCAGACACGACACACGTGAAATCTGTGAGACACACAGCAGAACTCATGGTGGGAGAACTTTGTTGTCCTCGCCAGGATCATTATAACAGTCCACTTCAAAATGTCTGTTTTTCACGACGAAGTAGAGATAGAAGATTTTGAATATGACGATGAAACGGAAACGTACTATTATCCTTGCCCTTGCGGAGACAGATTCGAAATTAGCAAGGTAAGTAGACACTAGCTACTGTTAGCTAGCTATTCTGAACATTCGCTTTTACGATACGTTTCTGCGTCTGTGAACGCATGATTATCGGGCAGCTACAGTTTTGATAAGCTCAGTAACTTTAGACAATGATGTATATGTATATATATTGTATCAATATTTGATTCAAGCCATTATATTTTGCCAAACATCTGTGCCGCTTCAGGTTAGCTCAGGGTTAGGTAACCAGCTAATTTACAGCTGCGTAACTTGTTACGTTATCCAGCTAACGTTGGCCATGTTACGTATGTACCAACAGTAAAGTTTTTATTTATTTTTCCATACAGGAGGACTTGGAGAGTGGCGAAGAAGTAGCAACATGTCCGAGTTGTTCATTGGTAATTAAAGTGATCTACGACAAGGTGTGTACCTTAGCTGCAAGGTGTGAGAGACTTAGAGTACAGTATTGCAACTTACTTAATTAAATAAGTGCTTCAAACCGCGGTAACCGGTTGGTTATGGCCCAATGGCCCAAAACTGAGCCCAGTTTATTTTCAACATTCATGGATATTGGGATAAATTCCGGAGTGAGCGTCTTAAACGTGCTGAAATGAAATGGAAAGTAGACATATTAAGGTTTGTGTTTGAATGCACACACTATTTGTTTGCTAGCCGTTTCTTAATCGTACCGGAATTAAATGCGTATAAATATATCAAATGTAGACCGACACGGAAACTTTCTAGTGAGTGAGTCTTGTTCGGACTGTTTTTATTGGCATACTGTTAAGATTGGAAATTAATGCGGTATTTGCAGGTGCACTGCTAGGCTACAGACAGCGGAGTTTTCATTTTCGTTGAGCCTCTGACCAGAAATCGAAATGTGTAAAATGACTTGACTAAAATAAGCAAGTTTTACAATCAATGAAATCGGATAAACAACATTGGTTTAACGTATAATGAGCTTGATCAGAACGTTATGCAAAAAAATTCCCAGTTTGCGTTTATTTGCATGGAAAGACACTTTTGTGTGTGTGAACGCCCAGTGGGAAGAAATCGGTGCCAGTCCATGACTGTCAATCTTATTCTCAGGAGGCGTTCATGTCCGGGGAAGTAATCGAAGCACCAGCGAGAGAAGACAAATTGGAGGTGGCGAGGAGCTGAATCCACGAATTCCGAAACCAAGACTGTAATGCAGTAATGCTGCCTCACTGTGATAGATCTACAAAGTGTAACCCGATGCTACAACACAAGTCTAACCTAGTCCGTTTTCCTGGAGGCTCAATACGCACACCCTCATATAATTGGGACCCGACAGGTGGTGTTTTTATTCAATCTTTTTGTATTTTTATTTATTAAATATCAGGTTTACTCTTCTATGCCGATATCATCACAGTGTTTTTCTGCTTCCTTTTTTTAAAACCGTTGCCATGGTTTTCTCGAAGGGTGCAATGTAATTGTGTAGGATGACCAGCAGAGGGAGGCAGAATTCTAGAAACGGTGGTTTGGGGAGCATTCTGCCCGATGCACCGGAGCATTGTATGACCGCAGGCCGATACCAAGATATTGCTTTCTTTTGTGTATATTTATGCCAGTGCATGCATTCCGGTGGCAGATTGCTTCTGTGAGGGTGATTTTTCATTTCCACATTCATAAATTAGTTGTGTGTAAATGAACAGTCTTTTACTCCCTGGGGGTATAGCACTGTGATGGTGCAGACTTTAATGGGATTCCAGATTACTTGATGGCTGTCGCAGTAGCCTATTTACAGAGACGTGTATGTCCGCTTCTATATTTAAGCAGAAGAGAATGACATTCAAAGATAGGTAATTTTAATTTTGCATCATGTAAGATCTATGTACAAATTATACTGGTTTTCATTCTGTCAGAAAAGGTTTTTTCTTTAACATTGTCAGAACTACCAGTGGGATTGGACTTAAAATGCCCTTGAAATAATTATGCAAGGTGCATTCCATACTCCTTATGAATATAGGTCATATTAGCAGTTTGTGAGTCCTATGGCTGTTTGACTCCTGTGTGCTGTGTTAAAACTGACTCACAATAAATTACAGGCCATTCTGTCTCAGCGAGAGTGGAAGATTTCCCCTCAGCCCTGTAGTGGTGGCCACAGATAAACCTGTGTGTAAAAGGTGAGGTATGACCGTGTGTAGGGGAGGACAATGGTGAGTGAGTGAGTGAGTGAGTGAGTGAGTGAGTGAGTGAGTGAGTGAGTGAGTGAGTGAGTGAGTGAGTGAGTGAGTGAGTGAGTGAGTGAGTGAGTGAGTGAGTGAGTGAGTGAGTGAGTGAGTGAGTGAGTGAGTGAAAAGCAAAATCAGTGTCTCACCTGAAGTTCTCCAGATTTATTTCAGTTGCACTTTAACATTCTGTGGAATGCTTCTTAAGGCTGATGTGCAGGGCAGTCCGTGGTTTTCGCTCTGTACTGCAGCAAACAAACAGTTAAACTAAAACAGTCACTATGTGGTTAAAGTGCCTTTCGGATTTAATGTACATCCGTATTGGCCCACTCATCAGGGCTGCTCCGGTTCAGAACAGCCTGCGGCCAAGCAAAGTGAATACATTGCAGCCACATTCATACGTATCGGGTAGTCATTTTAAATGCTCGCTTTCGACTAAAATTCCTGCAGATTACTGTCGATTTTGATGTTGTCAACCCGTTCCCTTCTTGTGGTTGTGGTTTTTGGCTGGCACGTTGTATTGAAAGTTCCCAGGGACCTGCTGCAAAGTTTCCAAAATTTGTCTGCCGAGTTCTGCTGTGTTTGACCCGGACCTGTGGAAGGAGTCCTCAACAAGGTGAGGCGGGCTAGCCTGTCTCTGTCACACTGTAGCTGCCACACTGTCTCTGTCACACTGTCTCTGTCACACTGTCTCTGTCACACTGTAGCTGTCACACTGTCTCTGTCACACTGTAGCTGTCACACTGTCTCTGTCACACTGTAGCTGTCACACTGTCTCTGACACACTGTAGCTGCCACACTGTCTCTGTCACACTGTAGCTGTCACACTGTCTCTGACACACTGTCTTTGTCACACTGTAGCTGTCACACTGTAGCTGCCACACTGTCTCTGTCACACTGTAGCTGTCACACTGTAGCTGCCACACTGTCTCTGTCACACTGTAGCTGCCACACTGTAGCTGCCACACTGTCTCTGTCACACTGTCTCTGCCACACTGTAGCTGCCACACTGTAGCTGCCACACTGTCTCTGTCACACTGTCTCTGTCACACTGTCTCTGTCACACTGTAGCTGTCACACTGTCTCTGTCACACTGTAGCTGTCACACTGTCTCTGTCACACTGTAGCTGTCACACTGTCTCTGTCACACTGTAGCTGCCACACTGTCTCTGTCACACTGTAGCTGCCACACTGTCTCTGTCACACTGTAGCTGCCACACTGTCTCTGTCACACTGTAGCTGCCACACTGTCTCTGTCACACTGTAGCTGTCACACTGTCTCTGTCACACTGTAGCTGCCACACTGTCTCTGTCACACTGTAGCTGCCACACTGTCTCTGTCACACTGTAGCTGTCACACTCTCTGTCACACTGTCTCTGTCACACTGTAGCTGTCACACTGTCTGTCACACTGTCTCTGTCACACTGTAGCTGCCACACTGTAGCTGCCACACTGTCTCTGTCACACTGTCTCTGTCACACTGTCTCTGTCACACTGTCTCTGCCACACTGTAGCTGCCACACTGTAGCTGCCACACTGTCTCTGTCACACTGTCTCTGTCACACTGTAGCTGTCACACTGTAGCTGCCACAGTGTCTCTGTCACACTGTAGCTGCCCGCGGTTACAGAGCTAAAGTTCCACTCAGCACGCTAAACCCTTTCACAACAAAGGTCAAATCTGGCTAATTTCAGTGGAACATATGTCAATATCAATTTTATTGATTATTGATATTTATTGATATTAAACAGCTTTCAAAGTGATAGACTTTCCAACTGCTGTGGTTCAGCTGACAAGCCAAGTAATAATCGAGTTAGGTTTGCTAGCTTGGCCGAGTATAAGGCTAAGTAATTGATACTCATATATTGAAGACATGTATACACAGCACTTTATTAGGAACATGTATTACTTTATTACACCTACTTATTAGTGCGATTATCTAATCAGCCAATTGTGTGGCAGCAGTGCAATGCATACAATCATGTAGATACGGGTCAGGAGCTTCAGTTAATGCTCATATCAAGCATCAAAATCGGGGGGTAATTGTGATCTAAATGACTTTGACTGTGGAATGATTGTTGGTGGCAGACAGGGTGGTTTGATATCTCAGAAACTGCTGATCTCCTGGGTTTTTCATGTGCACTAGTATCTAGAATTAGCAAAGAATGGTACAAAAACGCTCTGTGAGCAGCAGTTCTGCAGACAGAAACGCCGTGTTAATGAGACGTCAGATGGGAATGGCCAGACTGGTCAAAGCTGACAGGAAGGTGACAGTAACGCAAATAACCACACATTACAACGGTGGTATGCAGAAGAGCATCTCTAAACACACAACGCATCATAACTCTTAAGTGGATAGGCTACAGTAGTAGAAGTAAAAAAAGATACTAATAAGAAGTCTAATAGATACTTAATACTGTGCTCGGTGAGTGTATATATTATCTGTGATCATTTAAAAATATACTTTCCTCTCAGTAAAAGCAAGTATAGGCATGTTGCCGTTTTGTTTTCTGGAACATGACCTCAATAAGTAACGTGAAACACAAGTTACATTAGCCCCTATAACAGTTAGTTATTTAATCCATATAATTATGGTAGGCGAGAAGAAACAATTAGCTCTAATCTAAACAGGCTGGGTGTTGTACGTCTAAAAAAGATTAGTCGGATTCAGGTGTTTCCACGAGGTACAGTATGTTAAAATAAACGAGATGGGATCATTTAGCTACTTATGTGTAGCCTAAAGATAAAATATCATAGACTTGAATGCATGCTGCCTTATTCTTTTGCAATATAGAGAAAATGAAAGCGCGCGACTGGTGGTGGATACACGTTCCCATTAGCAGGTAGCAGGGCGACATCCGACTTATTTCACCTCCAACTAAAAAATACGAAATTCCAGAAGCGAAGTATTTTTACCAATATTTCAGTTACACGTAGGCTATGTTTATTTAGATAGGCCTATCGCCGTTTTCACTCGTAGCCTGTCGGAATAAAGGTGCCGGAACGCCATAGGCCTATCTACTACTTATAAAACATATATGCCTTTAAATAAAAACGATCACCATGGACGCCACCATAACATAATTGTTCATCTGTGACGTGAGCGAACACCACGGAATGTTTGCCCAAAACGTATAAAAACGCGGTATGACTTATTGTTTGCCAGTGATCAACGGTTATAGCTTGTTGAAACAACGTATTAGTTGATTTTATTATTTCCATGATAAACCCAGCCGGTTCGTTGCAGCAATGATTAGCAGGAATTCACCTGAGGAGGTACGTTTTTTTTGGGAAGTAGTTTGGGACGGCTGAAAATCAATTTAATTGTAGCTATCGCTAGTGATAAGTTTTGACTGATAAAACATGAATGTTGACAGCTTGTACGTTTCAGCTAATTAGTTAAAATAGCTACACATATTAACGGGGTGTAGCCTACTGACTCTTCATGACTGACAATTGGAACCCTAGTCTGTTAGCAACCATCTGGTTACGGTACGTGCCAGATTGTTGATGCGTTTGTTTTTTTTCAAATGCATTAATATTGTCATCTTTCACTGCAGAAAAGTGTGAAAATTATGTCATTTCCTGTCATCATGCTCTTCCCGTTAACGCGAGCTTCCAGCAGCAAATCTCAAGCCCAGCCCCCTCCACTCCATAGAGCCTCAGTAGACACAAACTACGGTAGTGATGTCTTGCTGCTGTTGAGATAAAACCTGCATTCATGCAATTAGACAGACCCACATTGCTGTCTGTGCTGTAGGGTGTGGTGATGAAGCTGGATCTGAAGCTGGTGTCAAAGCAAGCTACATAAAATGAACAAAAATAAAACTGGCAAAAATTCTTATTAGTCTTAATTATTCAGTCTGTGTTGCTAGATTGTAAGTGTGGAATTGCTGTCCCCAAAATCATCAAAATGGCTTCACTGGGATGTTTGATCAATTAGATATCTCCTCTTTCTCTTCTCTGTGAATTCACTCTTCCTCTACGCAAATGTGCAGTACCTGAGTATTAGTTATCTGCTTGCTCTGGTGGCAGGCAGTGTGAACTCCATGAATTATTCACTGAAAAGGCATCTTGATCTAAATTTTGGAGTTACTTATTTCAACATCCATTGTTGCACCTAACTAATGATTTCAAGTTGTTTTTATTCGGAGGAGCAGCTGTTAATGGGAGCCTCTGTGGTTAGTAGAGGGGGGGGGGGAGGGAATGTCAATGCACATGCCACTGTAGATACAGGACAAAAGGAAAGATACAGAAAAACAGGGTGAAGATGAGACGTCATGAAGATGGATGAGATGAAGCATTGGGATAAGGAAAAGAATACATGTTGTCAAAGACTACCAACCATCAGCATCAAGGGGTGAGATTGCTGCATTCAGCAGCATGAGAAAGCTTTGTTACTGACCTTCTTGAACACGTGCATGGGTCCTCATTGTGAAACACCTGTGTAGTGCTCATCAGATGTTTTCCAGCAGGACAATGAAGCTTTTCTGACAGAAGACATACATACAGAAGTCCAAGTAGACCTAACTTATTCTCTTCACACAAGCTTAATCCGTGGCGTACCATAGTATAGCAGTAATATCCCCAGTATGGTACGCACTTGCTTCTACTCATTAAAAAGTTAGTTGCCATCATTTTCCATCTAACATCCATTTTCCATCGAAATGCTTAGTTTACGAGTTGAATTACCTGCCACTGCAGTCTGTATAATAGGTGGGGTCTGTGATTTGTCTTTTGGCTTCGAGGTGGCAGGCCATCACCATTTGACCCACGGGTACTTCTCATGAGAGATGTTGTCCGCTAATTCAAGAACATTCTTTGAAAATCATCGAAACCAGAGATCCAGGAGATTTTGGCAAAGGAGGGGGGGAACCTTTCGTCAACGATCTGCTGAAGGTGTGGCTCTCCACACCAGAGACTCATACTGCTATATTAGCTCTTTTAGTTGCAGTTACAGTAGGTAGTCATAACTTGTAATGCTTTGATGAGCCATTTACCTTTGCTAAGGTGTGCAGGCCTACAGGACACGTTTGAAATATCGTCTCTGTCATTGCAGTCTGTCTCTGAAGAGGGTTGTTGTTTTCTCTTGTTTTCTTGGTGACAGGCCCTCACCCTGAAACCTGTGACCACTGGTTACACGTCGTTTTATCCAATGACGGAGCTCACCAGAGATCTTTTCCACAAGTGGAAGATTCTGCTACGTTCTTCTTAAAGCATCTAAATCAGATCCAGGAGGTTTTGGCAAGGGAGGAGAGATGGTCAAGAACACCAACGTCCTTTCCTCGACCATCAGCTCAAGGTGTGGCTCTCCACACCAGAGACACATATTGCTACATTAGCTCTTTTAGTTGCAGTTGCAGTTACAGTAGGTTGTCATAACTTACAATGCTATGATTAGCCATTAACCAACCATAGCTTAGACATGCAGGCTTGCAGGCTAATTTTTATTTTCTCAGTCATTGCCGTCTGTCTCTGAAGACGGTTGTTGTTTTTTCTTGTTTTCCTGGTGACAGGTCCTCACCCTGATACCTGTGACCACTGGTTACACATCATTTCATCCAGAGTCACTACTCATCTCCACAAGTGTAGGAATCAGCTACGTTGTTCGAAAACCATCTAAATCAGATCCAGGAGGTTTCGGAAACAGAGGAGAGAATAGTCAAGCGAGGATCTGAACACTACTGCAACAGCTCACCTGAGATGGTGCCCCAAAAGCCCTCTCCCACGTACTGCCATCACTGACACGCTAACCCCAAAAATTCTACATGGAGAAAGTAATTTCTAACCTGAGACAAATCAAGAAAGAAGAAGCGTCGCAGATGGAGGCCAATGGTATTTGCCCCCCCCCGGCCTGTCACATCGACCAGGGAGCTTAGTGTACCATTCCAGCTCCAGGGTGCGGGAGACAGCACTCCTCTCAATGTCCTCCCCAGGAGGCTCTTAGGCTGGAGAATGAGGTCCGGCCGCTGTGTGAGCTATCCCCACGTGCGAGTACCGCCACTGCTTCCACAGGTGAAGCATCTCCCAGCAGACGTCCCTCTACCTTGCGTCTGCCTCGGGGTGGACTGAGCCCCCTCCTGCATCCCACAATGCCGAGGACGACTTTGCGAGAGGTCGTGAGAAGGCGAGCATCGTCAGCGCCAAAACCCTCTGGAGGCCGTTATCAACGGTCCCACATCTCGGTCTGCAACGCTCCGAGACACACTGCTGCCCGGGCGCCTGTGTGGCCCATCTTGCTGCTGTGGTCCCCGCTACTCTTCAGGAACATTCAACACCCCCCCCCGGCAGTTGTGGTGCAACGACATCAGCCGCTCTGCCGATGCAAGGACATCATCCGCCCTGCGGCTCCAATGACATCATCCGCCCTGCGGCTCCAAGGACATCAGCCGCACTCCAATCAGCAGGTGGAGCAATTAGGAGGTGGGTTTTAAAAACTTCAAACGATATTGTTTTAGATACCAGCTGTCAAGTTGTTATTTAGGGTCCGCTATCGAGTCCTTCCTTTGGAGAAGTCAACTTCAGCAGGATGTGACAGCTGCGCACGTTTCTCAAAGGATACAAAGGAGAACCTGCCGTCCATTCCCTTTGTTGATCATTTTGGAACTTTTTGGAAGTGCAGATACTCATATACGACACTTCAATTACACTGGGACAAGACTACTGGCCTGCAACATTGAACTGGTTTTGCCATTGCAACAAACCATTACTCAATGAGACAGGGTGAGGTTGTTGCTGGTTGATTTTAATTATAGCTGTGAATTAGAAACACTCGACACATTTCATGAAATGACTTTGAACATGGCTTTAAATCTCATTGTCCCGGTTCAAACGATCACTCTCTCAGACGTTGAACTGAAAATGGATCATATTAATTATGCAAGCAATGTTGTTTTATCACTGAACATGGCATTATGGATTGTTCGACCTCTTTCAAATAAGACCTTTCGAGTGAATGAGCTTATTACTGACCACAAGCTAGATTGTATATTTCTATCAGAAACGTGGCTGAAGTCTAATAGATCAATTGCCATAATTGAAGCTTCGCCACCAAACTATAAATTCTCCTCATGTAGAAGTGTAAAGAAAAGTGGTGCTACGATGTCCATATATTCAGAGACATTGGGTGCCAGAGACTTCTCGTTTGACAATTATGCCTCTTTTGAATTTCATGCTATTATGATTAACCACGTTCAGCCTGTGCTCTGTGTTATAATCTGTCAATCGCCCGGGCAATGTTCTTCATTCCTGACTGACTTCTCTGAATTACTGTTTAATTTAATTTACATATGAACAATGTGAATGATACCAAGGCCATGGAATTCTTAAATCTTCTAAGTTGTATGAACTTATATTGTCTGATCACTATTGTATCTTTTTTTACTGTAAAGGTCTTAAACACAATGCTGAACACTGAACATAATGTTAAAGATCTTACCTCTGAAGTGGCTGCAAACTTTACAATACCACTGAGCAACACTCAAACTGAGAACCACCATTGATACAGTGTCACCTCTGAAATTGAAAAAGATACTGACTACACAGAAAGTTCCCTGGAAAAAGGAAGACATTTTTTTACATTACATTACATTACATTACATTACGTGGCATTTAGCAGACGCTCTTATCCAGAGCGACGTACAACAAAGTGCAAATCAATCACAAGAACAAGTGCAAAAGTAGACCTGAGAGGACAGTACAGTTCCGAGTCCTAGTGTAAACATACAGAAATTCAGAACCCTTGAAGAGTACAATCAACATTCAAACTAGCATACCACTGTTGGCAGCTAGAATACAACAACAATGTAGAGTAGCAGGAAGGAGATGGAGAAAATCCAAACTACATGTCCATCATGATATTCTACATGAATAATTCATTGTTTACAATGCAGCAATCAGGAATCCGAGAGAAGCTCACTTTTCCAAATTGACAAGTGACAATCGGAGTGATCCAAAAGCGCTATTTTCAATAATTGATCATCTGATTCACCCCGTCTCCTCTCACTCAATTGACATTAGTTTTTCATCCAGATGTAAAGAGTTTGCATCCCACTTCAGTGACAAAATTGACACTATTAGGTCTGGGTTTTTTCTTTGGAAATACTGCCTCTGACAACATTTCAGAACCCCAAACTACATCATATGAGGAAACAATGGAGTCGTTTGCCCAGTATTTCAGTTGAAGCCCCAAAGCTTTTAACTGTATGACGGAGTTAAAAGCTATTTCTCTTCACCCGTAACACTGCCATAGTTAAACCCATTCTGAATAAAAGCAATTTAGATTCAACAATTCTAAGCAATTTTAGACCAGTGTCAAATCTTCCTTTTTTAAGTAAAAGTTTTGAGAAAATTGTTTTTAATCAATGAAATGATTGAAAAATATCAATCTGGCTTCCGGAAGCACGATAGTGCTGAGACTGCCCTAGTCAAAGTTATAAATGACATTAGGACCAACCTGGATGCCAAGAAACTACTTAACCTGAGTGCAGTGTTCGACACCATGGATCACTTAATTCTTTTATAAACAGTCCACAATCTGGCTGGCCTCTCCGGTTCTTAATTGGTGTCCCACAGGGGTCAAGTTTAGGTCCAGTACTCTTTAATCTCTATATGCTGCCCCTTCATCAGAAGGCACGGCATCAATTTCCACAGCTACGCTGATGATACCCAACTTCATATGGCCGTGTCTCTTGATGACACAGCCAATTGATGCCCTATTTAATTGTATTCTAGATGTTAATGCATGGATAGCTCAGGACGTTCTATAGCTGAACCAGGACAAAACTGAACTGTACTGGTTATTGGTGCTGGCCCAGAGAGAGAAAGTGGCTACAAAACTACAATCATTGGCATTACCCCCAAGGCAGCAAGCAAAAAACTTGGGCGTTATCCTTGATTCGGAATTGAACTTTGAGCCTCACATCAGGAACGTCACCAAGACTGCATTTTATCAGTCCGTTTCTCTCTCAAGCCATATTTGACTTATCTTTGTGTCTGTGCTGTTTCTGGCTGTATTGGTCTGTGCATTGGTCTCTGGTGTTTCCTCGTTGTCCTTCTTTTTGATCACACTGTTGGATTTGTTTGTTTTACTTGATTTGTTTGTTTGTTTTATATGTTCTATTATGTGAAGCACTTTGTGCTGCATTCAATTGTATGAAAGTGTAAATAAAGTTTTGATTGATTGATGCACACCAACCTCCTTTTTTTGGTGATCCAGGAGGGGAGGAGTGGATTTTTACATTACATTACATGGCATTTAGCAGACGCTCTTATCCAGAGCAACGTACAATGAAGTGCAAATCAAAAAAAAAAAGTATAGGTGCGAAGAGGACCTGAGAGGACAATACAGTTCTGAGTCCTAGT
This sequence comes from Conger conger, assembly GCF_963514075.1. Classification (NCBI taxonomy): domain Eukaryota; kingdom Metazoa; phylum Chordata; class Actinopteri; order Anguilliformes; family Congridae; genus Conger; species Conger conger. Next base: position 1,840,782 of record NC_083776.1, read on the forward strand.
GTAAACATACAGATAATCAGAAGCCTTGAAGAGTACAATCAACTTCGAAACTAGCATACCACGGTTGGCAGCTAGAATACCCTGAATACAACAATACAACAGCCAATAAAAAACAACAATATCTATACAAGTAACAATATCTATACAATCTATACATAAGTGCCATTACAGTCTAAGGCTAATCATGGTGGTGAGTTAGGGAGGGAAAGTGTAACCTGAAGAGATGAGTCTTCAGTCTGCGCTTGAAGGAGGTCAGAGACTCTGCCGTTCTGACATCCACCGGGAGGTCATTCCACCACTGTGGGACCAAGACAGACAGCAGTTGTGAGCGTGAAGTGCAGGTGTGGTGAGGGGGAGGCGCCAGACGGCACGAAGTGGCAGAACGGAGGGGTCTTGTTGGTGTATAGGTCTTGATAAGGGATTGAATATATTCAGGGGCTTATCCCTTAACTGCCTGGTATGCGAGCACCAAAGATTTAAATTTGATGCGAGCCATAACAGGCAGCCAGTGGAGGTTGCTGAGCAGGGGGGTGACGTGAATGTCTGGGAACATTGAATACCAGACGGGCTGCAGCATTCTGGATCAGTTGTAGGGGTCTGATGGCAGATGCTGGAAGGACCATTGCTTGAACAAGGAGCTGAGTGGAGTAGGTGGTGAGAAAGGGTTGGATTCTCCGGATGTTGTACAGGAAGAACCTGCATGCCCGGGTTACCGTAGCGATGTTCTCGGAGAAGGACAGCATGTTGTCCATCACCACTCCAAGGTTTCTTGCACTAGGGGATGAGGTCACTGTGGTATCCCCTAGTGAGATGGAAAAATCGGAGAAGGGAGAGGTTAGAGCAAGGATGAAGATTACCACCGTCTTACCTGGGTTGAGCTTTAGATGGTGGTTGCCCATCCAGCTCTGGATGTCTCTCAGGCTGGCGAAGATACGGGTAGAGACCTGTGTGTCCGATGGGGGGAAGGAGAGAAAGAGTTGGGTGTCATCGGCATAACAATGATATGAGATGCCATGAGCAGAGATAATGGGGCCAAGGGATCTTGTGTAAGTGGAGAGGAGGAGGGGTCCGAGGACTGAGCCCTGGGGGAGTCCTGTAACAAGGGGGCGAGGGGTTGACACTCCTCCAGCCCAGGACACCTGGGAGGACCGGCCAGAGAGATGTGATCTGTGATGTGCTGGGAAATTAATGTTGTGCACGTGTGTGTGTAATTTCTCTCCTGGTTAGCCTTAAAATGGCTTCTCAGCCGGTATCCCTCTCTACGTCACGACAGTCAATGTGTGCGCCATGAGATCAGTAAACAGGGCACAGTCTATCCTGGCATTCCTGCAAGGAGTGCAGGCAACATTATCTTCCTACAGGAATGCTGGTTGCCTTTTAGGACCACATATGGACCGTGGAAGAAGAGGTGGCCACATGGGCCATCTCTATGGAGCGGCTCAGCAGACAATAAATGTGAAGGTGAGGCTGTTTTAATAAAAAAAATAAAAAGGTAAAGATAGTGGAAAGCCCTATAATGTGGTGTGGCAGAATTTTGATGGTGGCACTAAGCATTTCTGTCTTTTAAATTAATAAATGTTTGTTGTTCTCCTCAAAAGCAGAGCAGGTGGGAAGAACGACAGGACCTTTAACGGTAGGAGATTTTAATTGTGTTTTAAGCAGGAGTGGCCGCCGGAGGGCAGCAGAGAGCTATGAGATGGGTAGAACCTCGTTTTTTTTTTGTAGAACTTGGTGAAAGATTTTAAACTTTTACATATCTGACCGCTGCAAGAACCCAGATGGCTTCTTATCGTATGGCATATCTCATTGCTAAGTCGATGATTCGGCCCGCAGTGATTGCAATGACAAGGGCAATTCACGGTGAGAAAATAGCTAGCGCTCTCTACAAAATACCCCAGTCTAATCATACCATCTCCCGGCGTATTGATGACGTGGCAAGTGACATCAAATGTCAGCTCATTGAACAAATGAAGAAAACTTGGAAGGCAGACGGGGTCGCAAGTCTCCATGAACATTTTTTAGGGGATCGTGATCTAAAAAGGTTGAGAACCACTGCCCTAGACAAATTCTTTTTGATGGTCACTGTACTTCAAACGGGCATGAAAATGGTGAAATTTTAAATCAAACGAACGAAAAACACGTCATGCACAATGAATCCCTGGAACTGTAGGCTATTTTGAAAATATTGCAATGCATTAACGTGATTTAAATGGTCTGATAAAAGTTTTATTGGCTGGACAAAGTTTTGTATTTTATTACAAAAAAATAAACCATTCCATCTGCTTTCAAAACAATAGATCAGCTAAATAGCTCTTTTGGGAGTATTTCGGGTCAGGAATTTGCATACAGTTCGCCATCACGCCTTCTGTCGGACACATCCATTACTGTTGGCAATGTTATGTAATGCACAGCACGCCACAAAGAATAGCCAGGTCATCTGAGGGCTCTACTATAATGTTCCACCTGACTTATGCAACCCAACCATCTTAAGCGCATTCTCAGTTTTTTTCCATCGAATATTTCACGCGCTATATTCCTGTCATCAGACATGTATTTAATGGATAGCCATTATTCCAAAATTGATTATTGGCCAGTTTTATTCGTCATTGCTACGATTGTCTAATTGCGATCAATATTATGGAGCACCCATTATGACATAAGTCATAAATAAATACCTAATAAAGTGCTCGGTGAGTGTATATAACTTCAGGCAGTGTCAGCCGTCATCACCCTGATGTACCGTATCAGATTCCTTCTATCTGTAGAAGACCTCAGAACATTCTGCCAAAATATGGTAAGAACCATATTGCACCTGAGTGAAATGGTGAACAGATGATTGTTCGCATCATGTCAATACCCTCCGAGACTCTGTGAATATATGCATTGTGGGATTATCTTGATCAAACCTGTCAGAGACTTGATGTTTCACCAGGGGCTAGTTTCCCCCCTGTACTTATTTCAGAAGGAAGAGACACCAGCAGTGGAGGGCTTTGTACGTCGACGCAGGTGACAGGAAGGTCTTGGCTCTTTTTCGCACGCGTGTCATTATGTGTGAGGAGACGAGCTTTAATCAAAAACTAAACGCACTTTAAACACAGGGATTTCTGTTGGCCCCCAGGAGAAAAAATGTGTATTGCAATGTGGTAGTTACAGACATTTACAGACAGATTACAGAAAGATACAAGGGCTGTTGAAGGGTTGTACCACCTGGACATTAAGAGCCTTCGCTGTAAGGTAGTAATTATGTGTCTTTGTTAAAAGCCAAGCTAATCATGAACTGTAGTAAAGCTTCAATGACATACTTTCATGTGTTCAATTATCTGTATAGAATGCATTTTGCTTTCATGATCTGATCACATTTGCCCTGCAAAACAACAGCGTGCACCTCCACGCTTTTTTTTTTTTTTGACACTTATCAAGCATATTCCTCTGTGATATATCCTAATGAACGTGTCCTTAAGATATACCCGAAGGTAATTTTGCTTTGACTGTATCTATTGTTTGTAATAAAGTGCCTTGTAACTTGTGAATTGACATCAATGATATGAACATTTATGTACATTATTAAAAATCTACATTTTATAGGCATAGAAAAGTTCAACTGAACATGCAATGATCTACTTCTTTATGATAGTTAGCATTACAACATAGCATTAGCATTACAACTTGTACCAACTCATAGCAGCAATTTACCTTTTGAGAATATAATATCTGGAGTGCATATGATTTGACTGCTCAAACAAGCAAAAACGTCGTGATATGGATATTAAAAATTATGACTTATTGTGGCTTATTATAATTGAAGGGACAAGCAGCCATTTTGTCAGATCCTTCCAAAGAATTACGACGTAAAATCCGCAGTGTGCAGGCCACTCGGGGGGCCAGGAGCATTGGTGGAATGCCTTTGCTTTCTGGGGCCCGCGATCCTCGGACACACAAGTGTAAATTATTTTAATTGCTTTTTCGGGGAAATCGCAATTATGCTCGGGCTTTACAGCATCGGAGAGGACCTTAAAACGGACCCCTGCAACTGTCAATGGAGTGTGCATTGATTTGTAAAGATGTCTACCTTTTAATTATTGTTCAAAACCCGGTACGTCTTTCTTAATCTCATCTAAAGAAACCTGACGCTTCAAGTTTGAGACACAATAGTGAGACGCAATAACTGAGGAGCAGAATAATTGTTGCACACGGCTATACTCCAGACTGCTGATTTGAAAGCAGACGTGTCCACTGTAATCTGTTTCGGATCTGTTATCTTGTGTCAAAAGTTGCTGTGAAGTTTTCCCTGACTTCGACAGCTACGCTCCGTCTGTCATCTCCCATGTGACAGTTTGTGGGAGCGAGCTTTGTGCTTTATTGTGCAAACATCAGTCCCTGCTCTGTTAATTGCCAAATGGTATGTGTCAAGTGAAACCCAGCGACAGTCGTGTGCGACATCTCATTTTACTGCACTTTCAAATAAAAACAGGTTTCGTATGGCAGAATTAATACCATGGTGTTTAGGATTATTTTATAGGCGATGCATATGAAAAGTAACTGGAAAACAAAAAGAACTCTCAGAAAGAGTTCTCTTCAGAAAATTTTAGATGAAGGTTCATATACCAAGATCTAGAAGATGTGATGTTTATACAGCAAGAACAACAACGATAACAACATTAATAATAATAATAATAATAATAATAATAATAATAATAATAATAATAAATTAATTGAATTAATGAATTCATTTGGGAAATTGGGTGGGTTTCGGGTTTTGCGCAGTGCACTTATCCCGCTAACTCTGCAGTCCTGCTTTGCTGCCATCTGTTCATGGCTCTCGATCCTACCCTATAATGTCGTTCTTCTCTGTCCGAGTGCCAGTCATCTCAAGTTCATTATTTCAAGACATTCTCCAATACCTGCTCCAATCATCCACAACTTACATTCATCTCAAACCCATCATTCTGGCCAATCATCTTAAGACGTTTTAGAGTTCAATCTGGCCATGAGTCGTTCAGTATTGCGTTGAAGGGAACAGAACCCCGTCTGGGTTGTGTGTAAACTGGCTAAGGGATAAAAGAGAGACTGATACAAGCTTGTCGCAGGAAATCGTGAGAACAAAGTGTGAATGTAGTGAGAGTATAGTTGCTTAGTTTGCAACCCGGGAGAATATTTGTGTTTGATTCAATCCTTTTATTATTATCCTTTTATGTCACTAAGGGTTATGAATACTTACTGCACAAATCCATTTCAGTATAATTAACAACGTGCAGTGCTTGTGTCCGTGTTCTCTGTTCGGTTCATCTCTGAACGTGCATTAGCCATCTCTCAGGCAGAACTCTGCTAGCTGTAGAGGGCATGTGTAAGTGTAATGCCCTCATTGGTCAGATGAATACCTAGCTCTTCCTCTGTGGCCACTTAGACATCATCACTGCAGACCTCTTCCATCTTTAAGCAGGAAAATGTGCTTGGCTTTTTGCTAACATGTTGTGTAACAGCACACAGATATATCCTGTGGACTGATTTGTGCCCCAAAACAATCTTGGAATGCGTGAAACGTAGATGCTTTCAGCACGCATCAAATCCTCTGGATTGTTTTCATTTTAATGCGCATTCTGTATTTTCTTTATGTCCTTATTGATTGATAACGACAGTAAGAAATCAGATTAGTAGCACTACTGCTGTTTCGATTTAGTTTGTCAACTCAAGCACACATAGGATTTATATAAAGAGTTCAGGACATCTTGAAACTGTCAACACAGTATGTACAGACAGAATGAATTAATTAACAGGAGCCAGCGTTTTGATTGGTCGGTTGAATTTAATGACTGCATTTTCATCCACTTAAGCAGCAGGACTGCTGTGGACAGGATGACTCACTGTCTCAGTCTGGGAGACTCTGTTGTGTTTGGGCCAGCTCATGTTCCCCTCTGGCCATGGCTATGAAGGAGGTATGGCCCGTCCATGTAGAGACATTGACATTAGCTGGTGCAGCTTTTGGCCTTTCAAAGTTTAAAGGCACACGATAGAAGTCCAAAATGTAACTTTAAACTTTGAAAGGCCAAAAGCTGCACAAAATAAATGCTTTGCATCCTCGAGGCTGGTTGTGCAGTTAACTTGCAGTGAACTTGTCTATCAAGTCCCCAGTTCAAGTGAGTAACCTAAATTATTGTGGGGAAAATAAGATATCATCTGGGGACTTGTCGGGGGGCTATGTATCATCATGTCGGGGGGCTATGTAAACCAGCGTCTCGGACCCTCAGCCAGGGGCTCCACTGGGAGGGAAGGTGTGTGAACCCAGGTGTGTTTGGGCTGTACAGCTGTGGCCCTGTGTGTTACAGGACTGCTATGGGCCTGTGTGTTACAGGACCACTATGGGCCTGGGTGTTACAGGGCCGCTATGGGCCTGTGTGTTACAGGACTGCTGTGGCCCTGTTTGTTACAGGGCCGCTTTGGGCCTGTGTGTTACAGGACTGCTATGGCCCTGTGTGTTACAGGGCCGCTATGGGCCTGTGTGTTACAGGGCCGCTATGGGCCTGTGTGTTACAGGACCGCTATGGCCCTGTGTGTTACAGGGCCGCTATGGGCCTGTGTGTTACAGGGCCGCTATGGGCCTGTGTGTTACAGGGCCGCTATGGGCCTGTGTGTTACAGGGCCGCTATGGGCCTGTGTGTTACAGGGCCGCTATGGCCCTGTGTGTTACAGGGCCGCTATGGCCCTGTGTGTTACAGGACCGCTATGGGCCTGGGTGTTACAGGACCGCTATGGGCCTGTGTGTTACAGGGCCGCTATGGCCCTGTGTGTTACAGGACCGCTATGGGCCTGCGTGTTACAGGACCGCTATGGGCCTGGGTGTTACAGGACCGCTATGGGCCTGTGTGTTACAGGGCCGCTATGGGCCTGTGTGTTACAGGGCCGCTATGGGCCTGTGTGTTACAGGGCCGCTATGGGCCTGTGTGTTACAGGGCCGCTATGGCCCTGTGTGTTACAGGACCGCTATGGGCCTGGGTGTTACAGGACCGCTATGGCCCTGTGTGTTACAGGGCCGCTATGGCCCTGTGTGTTACAGGACCGCTATGGGCCTGGGTGTTACAGGACCGCTATGGGCCTGTGTGTTACAGGGCCGCTATGGGCCTGTGTGTTACAGGGCCGCTGTGGGCCTGTGTGTTACAGGGCCGCTGTGGCCCTGTGTGTTACAGGGCCGCTGTGGCCCTGTGTGTTACAGGGCCGCTGTGGCCCTGTGTGTTACAGGGCCGCTGTGGCCCTGTGTGTTACAGGGCCGCTGTGGCCCTGTGTGTTACAGGGCCGCTATGGGCCTGTGTGTTACAGGGCCGCTATGGGTCTGTGTGTTACAGGACTGCTGTGGGCCTGTGTTTGGACATTAGAACATATGGGTGAGGACAGTCTCTGAAATTGTAGTCTTCAGGCCATTGGAGAGCAAAGGCTGGGGGTATGTGATCAGAGATCATATGGCAGTTAAGGCTGACTACTTCAAATATGCACAGGTGACACTTTTTTCATTCATTAACCCCTTAAATCTCATCAGGGCTAGTGTGGGTTTTTTTTGCACTCATAGATTTTTTCACGGCGGGAACAGGATATACCATTTGAAAGTGTTATAACAGATGTTTCTCTCTGTTATAACCTATTTTAAGATGCCATTGCTTTCGCTCAAGGTCATGTCAGTGTCATCTTCACAGCAAGGGTCCAGCGAACAAAATGAGTAATAGTTTCTAATTCTAAAAAGCCACAATAATCATATTTTCTGCGTGAAACCAGTTACACTGTATTTCAGCTCCTGTAACTTTGTTTTAGTTCTAATTATCGTAATTATAGCAGTCATGACTCTTGGAAGACAAACCTCAAAGGGTTAGCTTCCAGAAGAGACCAGGATTATGCCTGTAGTCAAAAGGGTTCCAGAGCAGTAACCATTTGATTTTGGGGATGTAATTGTCAAGCTTGTGTTAAGAAAAGGGGGCGATACTTAAGGGGTTAAACAGGAATTTCACAAATTGTTTCTGCACTATATACTGTCAATGATATCACTACACAATGGATAACAATAATAATAATAATAATAATAATAATAATAATAATAATAAGCATCATCATCATAATATTAGCTATTGTTAATTCATCAAACTGTTAGTTTTTTTTTTTTTTGGAAATACAGGATGTATACGTACAGTTTATCCATAGATACATCTTACTTATCAACATAAAAGCGCTGGTTTTCAACCCACGCAAGGGAAAGTCTCCCCACATCTGCTCTCGTCGCTCCTGTTCCTGGGTCCACCTACTAATGCTGTTAATTAGGGACTAGACATCGTGTCTTTCCCCTCCTGAAACCGACTGTTGTCTGCTCAGGTCAAAAGCAGACAAAGAGGCTTTGGCAGCCCTAAACCACTTTGACATACTATGCAGCGCTTTCCTCGGAGCCCTCCACAGGATATCACCATTGCACATAAAACTTCTGAAAACAGCGCATGCCACTTGTAGCCTACAAAAAAAAAAAACCTAAATGGGACCTTCTACCTTCAAGCCATCAAAGCAAATGATCCGTGGATAAAATCCAAAGACAAATGATTATGGAACGTTTTTCACCTCTATATCACGGCTACCTAAGCGTAGCTTGCATTTATTTGATGCAACGGTATGCGGTCGCGCAGTTAGGTAAGTTAGTAGGCATGCTTCTTTGATTCAAATGGTGGGCGGAGGGGTTATTAAATAAAGAATGAGCGAAGCGGCTTTCCGAACACCTGCGGCATATCAGAGGATTTTGATTGTATGCCTGCTATGCGGCTGTAATTATACTGTTGCACATTTGTAAGTTAGAAACGCTTGTTCTGAGACGGTGTTTCATTATATTTCCCAATGGGTTTTGTAAATTCACTAAGCATTGTGCCGCTGTGGTGACTGTAGTTTCCTGTTTGTTTGCGCCATTGTTATACTCCGATAACCAACAATCACACGATTGCTTTAGTTGAAACACCTTTGTATTTTCAAAGTGTTCGTCTCGTTAAAATGCTGCGATGGGCATCTTCTGAGTTTGCAAGTCCTGTTACTATAAACTGTAGTGTTTGCAGGTACCACCCGTGTGTTTTAGATCCGGTTATGAAGGCTACTGAACTCGAACCTAGCTGCATTCAATCCTTTAACTTGGTGAAGCCAGTGCCAATGTCTGAATGTCGTGTTGATTGCTTTCAGAGTCACTTACGCAAACGCTTTGGGAATTAAACAGCCGTGCAGGCTACGCTTGAAGGAAAGCGAAGGAAAAACGCCGCAGAAACTTAAATCGGGCAAAAGGCGTATTGTCTGAATCCGATAAAGTGAAATTCTCATACTCTTCTCTGCAGTTTGTACATAAGTAAATTCTATTACTTCTATTACAAGCAACTACGTATGTAGTGTACAGTGAGACATGAGGCTTGCTATCAACAGGGAAACATTTTCATTACAATGATAATGCTGAGTCCTGGTTTTCAAAACCGCAGATTGCAAGACCTTAAATTAGCTTTCCGGCCCGGAATGAGTCATGGTTATCATGATAGTTTATTGGCTTTACATCGATCAGCGTGGAAGCTGGATGCTGTACACCACATACCCTGGGAATATATTGGTTTCTCATTCACATACTCATCCTAACTTCTGATGTCTGGAAGAAAACAAAAGCAGATAACTTTCGACATTTAATCAGAACATCTTCTCTGTATACCTACACTCACTGAGCACTTTATTAGGTATTTATTAGACTTATTTTTTTAGACTTCTACTGCTGTAGCCTATCTAGTTAGAGTTATGATGCGTTGTGTGTTCAGAGATGCTCTTTCGCATTCCACTTGTAATGTGTGGTTACTTGCGTTACTGTCACCTTCATATAAGCTTTGACCAGTCTGGCCATTCTCCTCTGACGTCTCATTAACAACGCATTACTGTCTGAAGAACTGTTGCTGTTTTCTTCTTTGCAAAGAATCATTCCACAGTTCCTGACTCGTATCTACATTGTTGAATGCATTGCACTGCTGCCGCGCAATTGGCTGATTAGATAATGGCAAGAGTAAGTAGGTGTAATAAAGTAAAGATGTTCCTCGGTGGGTGTATATTTTACATTCTAAACACTCAAACACTCAAGTGGCTGCAACAACAAATTGACTTATTTAATACTGGTGCAAATACACCTGGCAAAAATGACAGCTATGAGCCTTTGCTATAATTTGTGTTCTGTAACACTATGCCTGGCGGCACGGATGGTGCAGTGGGTAGCACTGCCGCCTCACAGCAAGGAGGTCCTGGGTTCGAATCCCCGTCGGCCGGGGCCTCTCTGTGCGGAGTCTGCATGTTCTCCCCATGACTGCGTGGGTTTCCTCCAGGTACTCCGGTTTCCTCCCACAGTCCAAATACATGCAGGTTAGGCTGATTGTAGAGTCTAAATTGCCCGTAGGTGTGAGTGAATGGTGTGTGTGCCCTGCGATGGACTGGCGACCTGTCCAGGGTGTATTCCTGCCTTTCGCTCAATGTATGCTGGGATAGGCTCCAGTCCCCCTGTGACCCTATTCAGGATAGGCGGGTTAAGATAATGGATGGATGGATGGATGGATGGAACACTATGCCTCGGTGCCTACTCTCCTTAAGCACGCTGTTCAGCAACTAAATGACTAACACGTTGATGCAAATTGCTCAATCAAGTGCTACTGAAACCAATTTGGCACATCTGAGCAAACAAGATTCACTGCCGTTGTTTGATGAAGATGTGTGAGTGTGTGTATGAATGGGTGAATGGAGAAGCATCAATTGTACAGCGCTTTGGATAAAGGCGCTACATAAATGCCTGCCATTTACCATTTAAAAAAAAAAAAAGATGATAACGACGTAACTGTGGAGTTGTAGTTGGGCATTGAAGAACAACCCAAATATTTCATCTTGAAGGTTGTATCTCATCCGACGTTTCTGAGGACCAAATTGAAGCGAGTCATATAGCGTGAGCTTTAGCTCATAGTTCCTGTAGTACTTGCGCATGCCTTTTCTGTTTGCACTGTGTGGTTGACAACATTGTCTGATCATTTTTATCCATAGAATCGAGGAAATGGACGAAGTCAGGAATGGGGGCATAAAGTTTCACTGCAGTGTACGTACGTGTCGCATGCAAGGTTGCATCGTTAATTTTATTTACTAGTATGCAGCTAACGATCATTGATCATTAGCACTGATTAGCTAACTGGATAGAATTTGTATAGTATTGCTTTGCTGTCAATATTGAACCTTGAGGACAGGAATTCCGTGACGTCACATAAAAGCAGCTTGGTTTCTGCTTGCTTTTGGTGGGTTTGGAAATCAGTGAACCTTCTCAGACTATGCGAGACAAAACAAGGGCTGTGACTATGTGTGTTATGGCTCTACTGATGACAGATTGAGATGTCCTCAAACAGTTATGACGCCTGCAGTTTCCGCTGTGAGAGAGGGACGTCTCGCCCTGCATTCGGGACATTTAGTCCAAAGTACGAGCCACCATCAAAAGAGTTAACTTTTGATCTGAGAGACTTTATATATTTTCTCTGTGAATGCATTGACAAAACCCTAAATAAAACATTTTTTAAATTTGTTTTAACTACGATTCTTTGTGGTTTTATGAAAATGTGTTTCTGCGATAACCAATATTCAACAGAGATCAACAGTTTAGAGGAAAATTAAATTATATTTTCAATAACCACAGTATAGGACTCCTCACTAAATAGCAATTCTATCTCTGTTAAAACCGCCATAAATATACATTTTCATACTTCCAAAAAAAGTCATAGAAAAATTTCTGGTAATTTTTTTGTAGTGTCATATAATCCAGTATTACCATATCCCATTATGGGCAGTTGAAGTTCTGACTTGGGCCTCTGTCCGTCTTACCATCACAACTGAACACAAAGGTCATGTGTCCTGTATGGGTGGTCTCAGCAGGAAGTTGTAGGCTACGCTGTGCTAGAGATAGCAGAGGTTTTGAACCAACTTCATGAGTAGTGTTAATCATGGAACAATGACAGTACTTAGAAAGACAGACAAGACTCTTATCCTGCAATTAGACAGTGATAGGGAATGGTAAAACACGTTGGTTGAGTGTTTACACAGCTGCACTTTAAAAAGGTTTTTCAAACAAGAACAAAACTACCCCAGCGAGCATTAAACCACATTAAATGAACAACTGTAAAGATCTGCAGTCTCTGTGAACAGAAAAACTCTTCCCTTAATCATGTGTTAAGGCTCAGTAGGAGTGCTAGAGGGGTGTAGGAGCCTAGAGACAGTCTGAAAATGTGGGTCTTCAGCCTGTGTCAGGAGATGGCCAGTGTCAGACTGCCGTGGGAAGCTCATTCCACAAATTAAGGGTTAGGACTGGCGACAGATGGGGCCAGGACATTTGGGATTGTAGAGGGGAGGAGCAGGCAACTCCACGGTTGCAGGGTCTGTGCTGGTTTGTAGAGTTGTTTGTTTGAAAATCTTTATAAGACATGAAGGGACCTTTCACTTATAGCAGTTGGTGAAAACTGCAGTGTCCTATAGTTCAGGGGTGCACAACTCCTCGAGGGCCGATCTGCGTACTGGTTTTTGTTCCAAACAATTGCCTTGTTTTTAATTTGCTGACAGCTCTATACATTACCCTGGTTCAAGCCTGCACTTGAGCACAGTAAAGTCATCAGGACACACTTGCAGTCTGCGGCTGTATCCAGTACTCATACGCATGTAAAATAAGATATGATTGAGTCAGTTAAATAATTAAGACCGGAAGTTGGCACAAAATCCTGAAGGGGATCAGCCCTTGTTGTGCACCCCTGCTAACAAAAGAGTTGAACGATTTATATCCATGTCAGTTTCACCTTTCGCTGTGCTTAAAGCATAGAGTAGCCTAGTTAAAATCAACGGTTATTATTTATGTTTTAGCCTCGTAAGCCGTACCAGCCCAGATCTGGGCCGGAGTAGGTTCATTTGTATTCATTCTCTTTTCCCACTGTGACATTTTCAATCAATGTGGTCAGAGTGTATACCGTTTGAAAGCGTTAAGCCTCAAGGTTCTGTGGGTATAAACTATTTAATAATGCCATTGCTTTAGCAACAACGGTTCCTTATTTTGTAACGTGGGGTTGCAAAATATCTGTCGGGGGACCTCACCTTCTCTACACACAGATGACATGAATCAAGGTGGAACAAACTTCTTCACCTGACATTAGTTTGCCTTGCCCCCCCCCCCTTGTGGCTACATGAATCTACCCCCCCCCCCCCCCCCCTTAACTCCCATCGCTTTAAATTAGATTGTGATTGTACCCATTTTTCTGGCCGGTTGATTTATCTACCTGATAAAAGTACATTTTTTTGCACTCATCACTAATCTCTAGTTCTTCACAGAGATAGTGCTGTAATTGATGACAAAAGAATCCACCCTATTAGCCACCAGAGAGATAAAAAGACAGTGGGAATGTGGCAGATTAAAATAACCGCTCGTGTGTGGAGCAGCAGTCCTGTGGCAGAAACGTGTTGTTAATGAGAGAGGTCAGAGGAGAAGGGCCGGACTGGTCGATGAAAATAACCGTGCATTACAACAGTGGTGTGCAGAAGAGCATCCCTGAACACGAACCTATAAGTGGATAGGCTAGAGCAGCAGAAGACAAAATAACGAAAAAATAAATAAAAGTATAATAAATACCTAATCTGTGATAGAGGGGAGAGATTACACTGTGCTGCCCTCTTCCCGTGAGCTGTGAAGCACCACTGTCACAAAGGATAATTCAGTGCAGCTACTACAAGCCCAGGGGCCCGTGCTTCTGTGGGGGCCGGGGGCGGTGTCGGAGGACCATTAAGGCCCTCACAAAGACCCGGCCCTCATCACAGCCTCCCCCAGAAAACAACAAAGCATTCTGAGCCTGGAGATTATATCATCCTGGGTGTCTGTCCTGCTGCCCCTGTGGACGCCAGTGTAGTGTCTCTACCCTGCCTTGTTTACAGTATGCAGGGTGTGGTCTTACGCCATGTATCGTTAGGAATTTTATTGCAAGGAGTTTCCATTGTACAAATTATCACAACCCTTCATATGGTCTGGTATGAAGGATGTTGGCTTTGCTTGCCTTTACTTTTACTCATTAATGGCATTTCCATGGGGGGAATAACCTGGAATTTCACCATTAAAAAAAACAAATGAAAAAAAAAAGAAAGATAAAACAACAACTGAAAGGGCTTTAGAAATAAATTCAAGTGTAATCCAACTGTAAATATTAGACTACAGCTTTGCGTATTGTAAACACATGGCTTTGAAATGTAAACACATTTCAAAGGATTTGGAGTGTTCCTTATTAAGCCTCAATAGTCCATTGCTGACCAAATTTTTCATGCGTTTTTCTTTGTTCTTGTTGTTATTATGTGTTTATTTTGCTGTGGGGTAATATGGCTGTAATGACCCTGATACCATGAGAGAACGTCACCAGCTGCCGGGCCGGACTCTCTGCTGATAATTCCCAAAAGAGAACATGTTAAGACACTTCTACTCCTAAGCAAACAAATTAAGTGGACAAATTTGGCCGTTATCCCAGGAGAAACGTCAGGTCACTCAGTCCCAGGTTGGAGACATTGCTGTTGCAAAAACCTCTGACCCAAACAAAGGTTATTTAAATAAGCCACCTTCGCTCCTGCAATTTGAAAGGTGAACCTTTTCAAAGAGACCATGACAAATGTTCTCCAGGCGTGAACTGTCATCAGCCGCAAGGATACTCTGTGTTTTCTTGAAGTCTTTTTGTTTTTAAGATGCTTCCCATTTTGTTCCTTCATTGAAACATTAAATATTGATAATATAGTGCATGTGCCTTCTGTTCATTCGATTTGCTATTATCATGTCCAACGTTGTTTCGTTTATTTCTCAATGCTTGTATTGCAAAATAGTCATTTTCCATGACATTGTGTACAAAATAGGATTCAGGGTTTTTCCTTGTTACAGATTTTTATATAGCCAGCCTAACAAGACTCCATTAATCCTTTTACAGTAAGCTGTTTTGGCTCTGGATTAGCCGTAGTTAGCAGGACTGGACACGGAGGAGACACAAATTCAAGGGTCTTGAACTGTTTGTTTGGGTTCATATCTGGTGACTGACAACGGTTTAACACACAGATAATATCAGTCATACCTACCAAACCATTACTGGATGCTCAGGGACCTCATCTATGCAGTTCATCATCTTGAAGGACACCCCTGTCTCCAGGAAAAGAAAATGCTTCAATGCGGGGTGCAGATGATCACTCTGTACCATCAGGTAATGATGGCAGACATTGACCTTGCCTTCCAGCAGTATGAGGGCACCAAAGTCATGGCAGGAAAATAAACCCCTCACCGTTACTGGGCCGCCAGGCAATGTGGGGAGACATTGGCTCAGGAGGTAAGAGCAATAATGGAGACTTGATTCATCTTGTTAGGCTGGCTATATACAAATCTGTAATAAGGAAAAACACAAAATCCTATCAGAAATGCTGCTGACGAGCTGGTTGGTGCCTTGCATGGCAGCCAATTGCTCTTGATGTGTGAGTGTGTGAGTGTGTGAGTGTGTGAGTGTGTGAGTGTGTGTGTGTGTGTGTGTGTGTGTGTGTGTGAATGGGTGAATGGGTGAATGAGAAGCATCAATTGTACAGCGGGGGCGACATTGGCTCAGGCGTCTGGCAGTCGGAGGGTTGCCGGTTCGATCCTGCCCTGGGTGTGTTGATGTGTCCTTGAGCAAGACACCTAACCCGCAAATGCTCCTGACAAGCTGTGAATGAAAAAGCATCAATTGTACAGCGCTTCGGATAAAGCCTTCCTATAAGTTTCATGTTAAATACAATAACAGCCAAGGAGAGGGCCAGAAACAGAGAAGAGGTTTTGAGTACTGATAAACGCATTGGACCAGGATGTGCAGCTCATCGTATGGAAATGTCTGGTATTACACGAGGTATAATCACGTTTACAGTAACGTCTGAAAGCCAGGCTCCTCCTGGTCATAATTAGCAGGGGGAATGACAGCGAGTCCGAGTCGTTTGACCCGGTTCAGTTTACAGTCTCGGAGACAAGGGAGGCTTTGCAGCTGTGGTGCCAAAAAAAATGACAAGGGATTTACGAAAAAGGTTTGCCTTAAAAGTCATTCTTCCATTTTTGCTCCTAATTCGGCAACGAAATGCATACAGAGCCAGTCATGCATCGTTGCCTTAGACCACCTTCACTGGAAAGTTTACAGAAGAATGAGTTAGTCAAAGGACTACTCCGTTTGCCTGTTTAAATGTTCCCTGCCCCCAAGGCCGATTTGACCTCTGCGATTTCTTGCAATGACTGTTTTACCAGCTATAAGGGAATGTGCAGATCAGTTTTTTTTCCACCCTTTGAAGATGTAAGAGGTGCTTTTGGTTTGATGTACAGTACCAAGGAATTTATTTAGTTTTAAAGACAGTTGTATTGTTTGGCTGGTATGGTTTCTGTCAAGTATGACTGACTGACAGATGACTGACACATTCAACGTAATTTGAATAAAACAAATTGCTGTGATTATAAAATTTGTGCTAGCTTTTGTACTGGACCCTGTTAGACCAAACAAATGACATGCCATGTCATTTCCCGAGATACCAAAAAAATCTAATTATTCAATTTGATGACCTGTTTGGTTATGAAATGTTTGTGATTTTCTCTGAATTTCTATGTTGTGTGTGTGTGTGTGTGTGTGTGTGTGTGTGTGTGTGTGTGTGTGTGTCCAGCCCCAGAATGCTACCCGGGTGGCTACCGGACCCTACAGAACCCGTACCGGAGTGTGGAGTTTGACTCCACGGAGCTGCAGCACACAGCCATCCAGGACCTGATCTGTGACCACTCTCTCCCCGCCGGCTGGTACCGGTTCACCATCAAGAACAAACCGGCAGAGATGCCGACCAGCTGCGTGGAAGTAAGCCCCGACAAATCACTGCGCACCTTGCTCCTTTCCAACCGCCTTCATCCTGAAGTTCACTCCTGGAGAAACAGTGTTATTCTATTTGAGTTCAAGTTGTAAATGTTTGAAACCGAGATGGCATGAGTATAAAAACCGAAAGATGGTGTGAGTGTAAAAAAAACTGACAGAGATGGCGTGAGTGTAGAAACAGATGGAGAGATGGTGTGAGTGTAAATGGTAAATGGTTGGCATTTATATAGCGACTTTATCCTAAGCGCTGTACAATTGATGCTTCTCATTCACCCATTCATACACACACTCACACACCAACGGCAATTGGCTGCCATGCAAGGCGCCGACCAGCTCGTCAGGAGCATTTAAGGGTTGGGTGTCTTGCTCAGGGACACTTCGACACAGCCCGGGCGGGGGATTGAACCGGCAACCCTCCGACTGCCAGACGACTGCTCTTACCGCCTGAGCCAATGTTGCCCCAGTGTGGAGTGTAGAAACTGACAGAGAGATGGCGTGAGTGTAGAAACAGACAGAGAGATGGTGTGAGTGTAGAAACAGAGGGATGTGAATATAGAAATAGACGTAGTGATTTGAGTGTATAAGCAGACAGAGAGATGGTGTGAGTGTAGAAACAGACGGAGAGGTGGAGTGAGTGTAGAAACAGACGGAGAGACGGTGCGAGTGTAGAAACGGACGGAGAGACGGTGCGAGTGTAAAAACAGAGGGCTGTGTGTCTCAGATGAACAGGTGCGGGACCCAGGCTCCCGTGTGGCTCTCCCTGAAGGAGGCGGCGCTCCCCAGGCCGGGGGAGGTGCGGCAGCTCTCGGCCTGCGCCACCTGGCAGTTCTTCCAGGGGAGCACCAAGGACTGCTGCCTGTTCCGCATCCCCGTGTCCGTGCGCAACTGCGGGGACTTCCTCGTCTACTTCCTGCAGCCCACGCAGGGGTGCATGGGATACTGCGCCAAAGGTGCGGTCCTGAGGTCCTGATGACGCTCGCTTTTTCTTTTCAATCATGCCGTGAATATACCTGTTTGATGTTTGATTAAGGGCAACCTGTTTGCCTAGTGACTAAGGCTCATGACCGGGACCTGGAAACAGCAGAAGTACCAGCGCATGTGCTGGTAGTTTTGCTTTGATCACACATTATGAGAACATCTTCCTGAAACTCCGCCAGATAGACTTACAACATTCAAATAATTGGGAACATTCATTTGGTAAAAAGAATACTGATGTCAGTACCGGAAGTGAGGTACACCTCACTGCTGAAGGGACAGCCTTGAGTCAATGAAGATGTGTCACATATTACGTCATATATTATCACAAACTTGTCACAATATTATCAGTTATGTAACAAAAGACAGCAAGACCAGTTACAGTTTTTATAACCTTTGACATTAATGACAGATCAGTTTACAATGTGTTTTTCAAAATAAATAATCTGAAAGTATATGCTTCTGACAGGGATTGTCAGTTTGTCATCCTGTGTTATCCAGAGGTTTGAAAACGAAGACTGAGAATTGTGTTTATGTGTACATGTTAGTCATATGCTCTGGAGACAAAGACTGTCTGTGTCGTTGTAGAAGTTACAGAATTCAGGCTGAAACTCTGCCCACCCGGTGAAGTGGAAGTTGACGGCGTCTGTCAAGGTAAAAAAAAAGTAAAAAAATAAAAAATTGTACATCGAATGTTACCAAGTCAACAAATGTTACCAAGTTTCACGCCATGTGGATTGAATCTCACTGATATTATATAAATTATATATAATTATATGGTGATATTAATCGCAGAAAAACACGTCTCGACCTTGTTCCTCCTCCTCCTCAGCCAGCCTCCCCTCCGTACCCAGCCGGCCGGTGGTCTCTGCGGAGCTGGTGGGCAGCAGTGTGCACCTGCGCTGCGCCTTCAGGACCCTGCCCTCCGCCCTGCCCCTGGGCTTCCTGGTGGTGTGGACCCGGCACAGGGGCCCCGGCGGCAGGGAGGAGATACGGAAGGACTCCACGCTGCAGCCCTTCTCCCTGGTGGAGATGGACGGGGTGCACTTTAAACTGGGCGACACGGTGAGGTCTGCAGTATAAGGTGATGGGACTTGAAGGAAGACTGGAAGAGGGGGTTAGATGTTGGCACTTGAAGGAAGCGGGGGGGTTAGATGTTGGCTGGAGGGGTCAGCTGGTGGGACTTGAAGGAGGGGGGGTTAGATTTTGGGTGGAGGGGTCAGCTGGTGGGACTTGAAGGAGGGGGGGTTAGATGTTGGCTGGAGGGATCAGCTGGTGGGACCTGAAGGAGGGGGGGGTTAGATTTTGGGTGGAGGGGTCAGCTGGTGGGACCTGAAGGAGGGGGGGTTAGATTTTGGGTGGAGGGGTCAGCTGGTGGGACTTGAAGGAGGGGGGGTTAGATTTTGGGTGGAGGGGTCAGCTGGTGGGACCTGAAGGAGGGGGGGTTAGATTTTGGGTGGAGGGGTCAGCTGGTGGGACTTGAAGGAGGGGGGGTTAGATTTTGAGTGGAGGGGTCAGCTGGTGGAACCTGAAGGAGGGGGGGTTAGATGTTGGCTGGAGGGGTCAGCTGGTGGGACCTGAAGGAGGGGGGGTTAGATTTTGGGTGGAGGGGTCAGCTGGTGGGACTTGGAAGGAGGGGGGGTTAGATTTTGGGTGGTGTGGTCAGCTGGTGGGACTTGAAGGAGGGGGGGTTTAGACTTTGGGTGGAGGGGTCAGCTGGTGGGACTTGAAGGAGGGGGGGTTAGATTTTGGGTGGAGGGGTCAGCTGGTGGGACTTGAAGGAATTTTAGCCCACTCTTCTGTGAAGAACTGCTGTAATTCAGACAGCTCGTTCATATTCTGTCCTCCTCTGGTCCGTGTGAAACCGCCTGACTGCTGGGCGCACTGAGACATGCAGAGCTGATGTCAACAGTATCCCTGCTGAAAAAAAAACAGCTCAAGCTAGGTTCAGCTCAGCTTAGACAGGCTACCAGCACTTGCTGGTTGACCAGCTCACACCCAGCTAGACCAGCTTTATGACCAGCTCATACCCAGCTAGACCAGCTTTATGACCAGCTCATACCCAGCTAGACCAGCTTTATGACCAGTTCATACCCAGCTAGACCAGCTTTATGACCAGCTCATACCCAGCTAGACCAGCTTTATGACCAGCTCATACCCAGCTAGACCAGCTTTATGACCAGCTCATACCCAGCTAGACCAGCTTTATGACCAGCTCATACCCAGCTAGACCAGCTTTATGACCAGCTCATACCCAGCTAGACTAGCTTTATGACCAGCTCATACCCAGCTAGACCAGCTTTATGACCAGCTCATACCCAGCTAGACCAGCTTTATGACCTGCTCATACCCAGCTAGACCAGCTTTATGACCTGCTCATACTCAGCTAGACCAGCTTTATGACCAGCTCATACCCAGCTAGACCAGCTTTATGACCAGCTCATACCCAGCTAGACCAGCTTTATGACCAGCTCATACCCAGCTAGACTAGCTTTATGACCAGCTCATACCCAGCGAGACCAGCTTCATGACCAGCTCATACCCAGCTAGACCAGCTTTATGACCAGCTCATACCCAGCGAGACCAGCTTTATGACCAGCTCATACCCAGCTAGACCAGCTTTATGACCAGCTCATACCCAGCGAGACCAGCTTCGTGACCAGCTCATACCCAGCGAGACCAGCTTCATGACCAGCTCATACCCAGCTAGACCAGCTTTATGACCAGCTCATACCCAGCTAGACCAGCTTTATGACCAGCTCATACCCAGCTAGACCAGCGTTATGACCAGCTCATACCCAGCCAGACCAGCTTTATGACCAGCTCATACCCAGCTAGACCAGCTTTATGACCAGCTCATACCCAGCTAGACCAGCTTTATGACCAGCTCATACCCAGCTAGACCAGCTTTATGACCAGCTCATACCCAGCTAGACTAGCTTTATGACCAGCTCATACCCAGCTAGACCAGCTTTATGACCAGCTCATACCCAGCTAGACCAGCTTTATGACCTGCTCATACCCAGCTAGACCAGCTTTATGACCTGCTCATACTCAGCTAGACCAGCTTTATGACCTGCTCATACCCAGCTAGACCAGCTTTATGACCAGCTCATACCCAGCTAGACCAGCTTTATGACCAGCTCATACCCAGCTAGACTAGCTTTATGACCAGCTCATACCCAGCTAGACCAGCTTTATGACCAGCTCATACCCAGCTAGACCAGCTTTATGACCAGCTCATACCCAGCGAGACCAGCTTTATGACCAGCTCATACCCAGCTAGACCAGCTTTATGACCAGCTCATACCCAGCTAGACCAGCTTTATGACCAGCTCATACCCAGCTAGACCAGCTTTATGACCAGCTGGCATAGCTGGATTGTTCAGCAGCGATGTGCTGGCCTCTGTGTGTGCGAGTGAGAGAATATGCTCATCTCTCAGAGGAGCTGTGCTGCACGCCTTGTACAAGCGCTGTCTGTGTTCAGCACGGAGGGCTGCGATCAATCAGCGTACTCCATGGGGTCACCAGCCAGTACGCTACACAGAGGGATAAATTAAACACAGCCCTTTGGATGTCGTCTTGGTATATCCCACTGAAACATTTGGATCATGTAACGTACCTGCAGAAACCTATGAAAAGAATGAAGTATTAACATCGGGGGAGGGGGAATGTTAATAGCATTGGAGGGAGCAGGCTATTTGTGTTCACTGGCAGAAAATGGCCACTGTAGGGTTATACCTTATAAGCGCACCTCTGTGCGGCTTCGTGAAGTGCATGTACAGGCACACCTCTGATGTTGTTTGTGATTTACAGGTTTCCTGCAGTGTGTCGACGTTCCTGAGAAACTCCTCCGGCACGCATTCTTTGCCACGGGAAAGCGATCGTTTTTTTGCAGGAATCAAGGTAAATCTTTCATTGTTTTACATTTTCTAGAATAATCTCAGTATTTGAACCGTCGAGATACTAACCGGTTCCGTGGATTCCTATGGGAGCTGCTCAATGGTGCAATTTTTGAATGCTTCCATGTTTGACTACAGATGTACGCTGTGTACATAAATGGGAAGGAATGCTATAATGCTAAGAATAAATAATCTTCTTCTGTGCGGCTCAGAAAAATAACTGGTTCCTGGAGAGTAATTAGTTCAGTGTGAAGAAACGTTTTAATTTAAAAGTACGGTCCAAAATATGTTGTATATATTCACCAGGGTGAAGTCATTTTCAGTTTTGAATGGACTTCAATGGGGAAATTAGATTTTTGGAAAATGATATTTAATAAGATTTTAACCGTAGGAGTCTGAGAGCTACTGGGGAATGTCAATCCCTAATTTAAACTGGAAAAAAGACCCTGAATGTATCCTGAAAGTACAGTAATGTTGTCTTCCAATTATAAAAAAAATGTTTGTTATTAAAAGAAAATCACTAAAAATAATCTGGTATCAGACAGTTGATGGCATGGCCTATTCTCTCAATTGGAACATCTCAGTCTTTGCTTTCCAACTGTTGTCATGCTGCTTGGACCCCAGGAATCACTGCTTGCAGCTATATTCATAACTGTAATTATTCCCTGTCCCTGATAAATAAACACGGGAACTGTTTGCTCCTTGTTCATTCTTAGCAAAATTAACATTTTTAAATATTTTGAATTTCGAAATCAGTATTTGAGTGTGCAGCTTGAATTTTGGAGGTAGTTAAGGCAGTTCTCCTCCGAGCCTAAATTCTTAGCGGTACCGGCCTCTGTGCGGTTCTTCAGTTTGTTCCAGAATCTCTGCAAATGGCGGAGGACGGTCAGGAGCACCGCGTGACCGTCCACAGCACCGTGCCCATACATTGCCATGACAACGACCAGAACCGGCGCTGCTCCGTCTCCCTCCTGCTCAGCGTGGAGGACTCAGGTGGGCAGCTCATAAATCATTATGATGCCAGAATCAGAATCAGAATCAGAATCAGAATCGCTTTATTCGCCAAGTAGTTTTCACATACAAGGAATTTGCCGTGGTTTGTCGGTGCATGCAGACAACATAAAGAATAATACTAAAAATAGAAACAGTGCATATATGTATATTGTGCATAGAAAAATCTATTCCTATGGCAAAGTTTGAGTACCTTTAATATGTATATGATCATTTTATTTCCGCTAATTATTTTCGGCTAATGTAGGAGACCTAGCTAGCTATAATAATCCAGTTTATAATATCATTTTGTCATTTTGTTCACACCTCCACAGCAGAGGTCGCCAACTCTGTTCCTGGAGATCTACCATCCTGAAGGTTTTTATTTCAACCCTAGATTGGCACACCAGAGTCAACTAATTAGCCGCTCAATGAGATCTGAAGCTGTTGAATGAGGTGTGCTTTGTTCGGGTTGAAGTGAAAACCTACAGGATGGGAGATCTCCAGGAACAGGGTTGGTGACCACTGCTGTGCAGTCTAGCACTGGCACCATTTCACCACTGTGTCTGTGTTCAAGTTTCAGTCTCGCAGGTGGTAAATGGAAAATTGTTGGCATTTATATAGCGCCTTCATCCCGAGCGCTTTACAGTTGATGCTTCTCATTCACCAAGTCATACGCCCACTCACTCACCAACGGCGATTGGCCCAATCAGCTCGTCAGGAGCATTTGAGGGTTAGGTGTCTTGCTCAGGGACACTTCGACACACCCGGGGCGGGATCGAACCGACAACCCTCCGACTGCCAGAGGACTGCTCTTACCGCCTGAGCCAACGTTGCCCATGGGAGTGCAGTGCAGTGCGCGATCTGTTTTCAGCCAATGACGCTCCGCGGCCGTGTCAGGTGACTTAACCCCGCCTCCCGGCCTTCGTCCCCGCCCCCCAGACAGCCTCGGCCTGGAGGCGCCGAACGTCGCCCTGTCCGACTGCCGGGTGGAGCTGCGGCCCACTGCATGCTGGGAAGGCAGCTGCGCCAGCGTCTCCCTGCTGCTCACCGCCGTGACGGACTTCACCCGCGACGGGCACCGAGCCAGCCTCCTGAGCGCCCAGCCCGCCCGCAACAGCCCCCGTCTCTGGAGGAGCTACGCCCCCCAGCCCCTGAAGGTCAGTCTCCGTACTGCTGTTATCACTGTTTACACCTTCAACACCCGTACTGCTGTTATCACTGTTTTTCATCTTCAACACCCGTACTGCAGTTATCACTGTTTACATCTTCAACACCCGTACTGCAGTTATCACTGTTTACATCTTCAACACCCTTATTGCTGTTATCACTGTTTACATCTTCAACACCCGTACTGCTGTTATCACTGTTTACATCTTCAACACCCTTATTGCTGTTATCACTGTTATTTACATCATCAACACCCTTACTGCTGTTATCACTGTTATTTACATCATCAACATCCTTATTGCTATTATCACGGATTTCCCCAGCTTAGTCTAATCAACTGTAAGTCACTTTGCCAAATGACATGTAATGTAATGTAATGTAAAAAATGTGGGGAACCCACTTCTGCCCCGGGTCTCAGTTCTCATGGGCCTGACGCGATGGGTCAGGTGTCTGAGATAGCATCAGCTCATTAGCCGTCCCTAGCCCTGCTCGAGGACCAGCCACATCTGGAAACCCCCTTCTCCTATTTTCCTAGGCTGTCCTTAAGCTTGCAGACATCTGGAAGAAATGAATCGGCTCAACCTGCCGTTTAATCGGCAGGTTGGAGAGAATCAGTGTATTGAAATGACCGGGTCACTACTTTCACGGTTATGCGTTTAGCAGACGCTCTTATGCACAGTCACTTACGAAAGTGAATGCGTAAAAAGGTTAGGCAGAATCGAGGTTATCATGGTCATAGCTGATGTATGAATCTATAGCATACATAACATTAGGAGCCACTGTATGTGGAAGAGGAATGACCTTACTGTGGATGTTAGAACAGCAGATTTTCGGTGGAGGGGCCTTTGACCACGTTCAAGCGCAGACTGAAAACTCACTTCTTCAGGCTGCACCTTTCCCTCCCTACCTCACTACCATCATTAGCCTTGTGCATGCCATAGATTATGATAGTACTTGTGTATCGTTATTGTAGTACTCGGGGTATTCTAGCTGCCAAGCGTGGTATGCTAGTTGGTCAGTTGATGTACTCTTCAAATTGTATCTGTGTGATTACTCTAGAACTGTACTTTCCTCTAGGGTCCTTAATGCACTTGTCCCTGGGTTTGATTTGCCCTTTATTGTACATCGCTCTGGATAAGAGCATCTGCTAAATGACTGTAATGTAATGTAATGTAAAAGAGGGTGTCAGTTTGAAGTGGTTGCTGTTTGAGTAGGTGGGTTTTTTTGTTTTTTAGTAAAAGGGAGCTCCTTTTAGCATGGGACCCACAGAAGTAGTGTGACTGAGAGGAGATGGGAAACAAGATGGCCGACGAGTCTGGCGTAAGGTTCGATAGATTGTAGGGCTGCAAGATTTGATAATGCAAGCTTTCGATATTATCAATGCAAGATTTTGATAATATGCTCCGCTCTCCTGCTAGGTGTTGGAATTCCAAGATTGTAAAGTCTTATAACAGATTGCAGGAGTGTGTCGTTTAAATAATAAATTGCAAGAGTGTAAGATAATAGTTTGCAAGAGCGTAAGGTCTGATAGTTGATGTGGGATTTAAAGTTCTAATAACTTATTGTAGGGGTCTATTTTACAGTCGGCGCATGGCAAAGTGGTATTTTCATGATGGAGACCATTTGGTGACTCGTCTACACTGAAACAGCCCGCTAACTACTGTGTTTTCAGTGGCACCACGGAAATTAATAGTACGCCGGGACACACAGCGCGCAACCCTTAATGAAAAAAAAAAAAAAAAAAAAAAGAATGAAAAGAGGTCATTTGATTGGCTGTGATTGAATCCAGCTGCAGCACACCCACAGATGATACGTTCAGCCTAGTTCAGCCCACTTTCCGCCTTTTCCAGTTCACCTCCGGTCATGAAAACACCGCCCGGTGCCCCCCTGCTCTGTGCACCACTGTTCCTGGAAAACAGAGCCCCGAGATTTGATAATGGACTGGAAGAGTCTTAAGATCGTAAGATCGAATGCGCAACGAGTTAGAGGTCTGCCGAACTACAGATTTGAACCCAGGCCTCTCTTTCCTCCAGAGGCTCCGAAGGCAGTCAGCTGAAGGCAAAACCACCCCGAGCCAAGATTTGATAATAGATTGCAAGAAGTGTAACATTTGACAATAGACTGAATGGGTATACGATTTCATAATGGATTGCAGTTGTGTAAGGTGTGTGTAACTCTGTGTGAGCTGGAGGGGCCTGATGGCACATACGCTGGGAGAGTCTCGGCAGTGTCGTAAACGCTGAGCGCGAGTGTGTCTTCAGTGAAAAACAGAACTGCAGGAAAACAGCTGCTTCGCTCTGGAGTGATTTAATGCACACAACACATGTACTTTCATGGGGAAATGACTCCATCTGTGAGCGTTATGTAACATTGCGCCCTTCTAATCTAACACAGGGGTGAGGATGTTCTGCCTTTTTGAAGCCAACGTGAGCTGTTTGCGCAAGAAACGCATTCTGTTCAAGAGGGCGGTTTAGTTGATCTGTGCAGTGAGATTTTGCAGACTGCATTTTGTACAGTCATTCTTTGCCATTGACATTTATCCAGGTTGGAGTTGGCAGTTTTCTGAATAGGTGCCCGCACACCATGTACCTCCAGGGGAAGTAAAGAACACCCTGCTGGGAAAAAAAAACAAAAAACAGCCAAAGCTGGGTTTTGAAACAGCTGGTCGCTGGTTGACCAGTTCAGACCAACTCCATACTCAGCATGCTTTGACCAGCTATGAGCTATGTTTTGAAACTTGTAGCCGGTCATTTCAAACTGGTCTGACAGGTTTCTACACCAGGGCAGTACAGCATTAGACTCTTCGGTCCACTTCCTGGCTCAGACAGGCAGGAGGAAGGCTGTCTTCCTGACAGAGATAGAGGGGGGTAGGGAGGCCTCCATGGCCTCTGGAGCTTCCTCCCATGCATCACTGCCCGCCAGAAGGCCGGCTGTGTTTGGTGCGAACGTGCAGTATTTAGCTAACGGTGGGCCTCTTCCTGCTCTTTAATCAGGCTAAGCTGTGTTATTCCTTCTGCACAGGTGGTGGTTCAGGACATTCCCACTGCAAGCTGCTACTCTCTGACTGATCCTCACCTCATTACCTTTGATGGCAGGTAACACTACAATTACTGCATCTCGGCGGCCATTTTGTTCCAGCCCTCCCAATCCCAATCAATATGGTTCCATACTTTTCACGTGCTTTAATGGTTTTTATCATAAATATTTTTTATTAAATTATTATTATTTATATTGTTGTTTTATTGTCATTACCAGGCAGGGGCCTATTAATTTCATTTTGTCTCCTTATGGATATTTTGAATAATTTTGTTTGGAAGCTGTCTGTGGTTTCCAGCTGTTCAGAAATGTGTGAAAATAAATATTTAACTGCAATTATTACTGCTAAAGGTGGTGAAACCAGGTATTAAGTTTAATGGGGTAATTACTTTTCACAGGAGTGACATTTGTTTTTACCTCGGTTCCTTTCATCTAAAATCCCATGTTGTCTAAAGGTCTGAAACCATTCTCTCTCTCTCCCCCTCCCCCTCCCTTTCTCTCTCTCTCTCTCTCCCTCCCTCTCTCTCTCTCTCTCTTTCTCCCCCTCTCTCTCTCTCTCTCCCTCTCTCTCTCTCCCCTCCCCCTCCCTCCCTTTCTTTCTCTCTCTCTCTCCCTCTCCCTCTCCCTCTCTCCCTCCCCCTCCCTCCCTTTCTCTCTCTCTCTCTCTCTCTCTCTCTCTCTCTCTCTCTCTCTCTCTCTCTCTCCCTCCCTCTCCCTCTCTCTCCCTCTCTCTCTCTCTCTCTCTCTCTCTCTCTAGGCGCTATGACAACCAGCAGACGGGGACGTTCGTGCTGTACCGGAGCTTGGTGCGGGAGTTCGAGGTGCAGTCCAGGCAGTGGGACTGCGGGAGCCGGCACTACTCCGTGGCCTGCAACTGTGGGGTGGCGGCCCGCGAGGGCAACGACGTCGTCACTTTCGACATGTGTAACGGACAGCTGCAGGAGACCCGCCCGCACCTGTCCGTCAAGAGCCTGGGGCCCTCGGCCTCCCAGCAGATCAAGATCCTGGAGACGCACCAGGGCAGAAAAGTCACCGTGAGCAGAATCACTTTCATTCCACAGTGCTGCCAGTTCATGTGAGGTATCCTACCCTGACCGTGGGCCTGGTGTCAAACCTTCACCGTGTCAGTACAGACTCTGCCTGGTATCTAACCCTGACCGTGTCAGTACAGACTGTGACTGGTATCTAACCCTGACTGTGTCAGTACAGACTGTGACTGGTGCCTAACCCTGATCGTGTCAGTACAGACTGTGACTGGTGTCTAACTCTGACCGTGTCAGTACAGAATGCCTGGTGTCTGACCCTAATCGTGTCAGTACGGACTGTGACTGGTGCCTAACCCTGATCGTGTCAGTACAGACTGTGACTGCTGTCTAACTCTGACCGTGTCAGTACAGACTGCCTGGTATCTAACCCTGGTCGTGTCAGTACTCAGTGTGCCTGGTATCTAACCCTGACCATGCTCTAGGGACTCTATCTGGTATCAAACTCAAAGTGTACCAATATCCTACAGCCTGTGGCAGCCCTATTTTGGGAGATAATTTATAATTTTGGTTGTGTCCAGTAGTCTATTTTTCAGCCCAAAATGAAAATCAAAAAATATATGGAAATGAAAATAGAAAATTATTTAGCCCAAAATTAAAATTGAAATACACTTTTAGTTTTCTGTTTGATTTTATGATTTGAGATTTGAGCTTACTACCTTACCTGGTGAAAACATGACTACACAATGACAATTTTGTCAAATAGTGCCAATGTGACATGGAGATCTGAGGTTTTATTGGTTTTTCTCTGATGTTTGTCGATGTGCCTGTGAATTTAATACAGGGTCAACATCTCCACTATTAACCTGGGGGGAAACCCTGGTATAACTGTACTCACAATCTTAAAACAAAAATCTTTCCTCCTGTGAAACCGGTGGGACTTGTGGTCAGTTGGATGCTTCCAAACTGAAGCAAGCTCCCATGCAGCCAAGATTCCTTGCAAGTACTATCACTGCTCCTGCAGATGGGAGCTCTGGTAGAGATATTAAAACAGAGAATGTACTGTGTAGTGGGATCCCCATACCCCTTCAAGCAGATACCAAACCTGGTTAATCCTTGTCGATTTATATAGTGTTCTGCTTAAGGTTTTATAACTCCAGATGTAAGCATCACAATGTCTAAATGAAGTACCATTTACAATACTAGGTGTAAGTGGTACAGGTGAGCAAAGCAAACGTATACTAAACGCGGTATACCTAAATTAATGTCTCACCCGTTTCAAAACCAAACTCCATTGTGCCGTTTTGCAGGACTACTACAATGGCTCGCAAAATACTGATATGTCTATAGCTACGTTATGTTATTACTATGTTGTGGATGCCCCTAAAAAATTAGCATAAATTCATGTATTGCTTTTTCAACACAAAGTGTATTCTAAAAGGGTTCAAATTTTTATCTTTGACTCTAGCATTTCCATACTTCCATCTAGGGCTTTCAGTTCACTTGTCCCTGGTTCTGATTTGCACTTGATTGTACGTTGCTCTGGATAACAGTGTCTGCCAAATGACTATAATCTAATGTAATGAAATGTGTTCTCAACTCCAGCCCTGGGACCCACTTGTCAGAAGGTTTTTGTTGTAACCAGGAACTCACACACCTCATTTAATGACTGAACCAATCAAACCTCCAAAAATGCCCTTGATTAATTAAATCAGAAATTAGTCCTCGGTTACAATAAAAACATTCTGGCGAGTGGGTCTCGAGGACTGAAGTTGAGAAACAGTGATCTAAAGTGACTTTTGGGCCCCAGGAGGGTAGTGATGGCACAATGGATGGTTAAGGCGGCCTGTAGCATAGTAGTTAAGGTATATGACTGGGACCCGCAAGGTCAGAGATTCGATCCCCGGTGTAGCCACAGCCGTTGGGCCCTTAACCCTGCATTGCTCCAGGGGAGGATTGTCTCCTGCTTAGTCTAATCGACTGTACGTCGCTCTGGAAAAGAGTGTCTGCCAAATGCCTTAATGTAATGTAATTTAATGTGATATTGGCATGTCAGAGGAACCCCATTCGAAAGGGGTTAAATGGAGGAGGGAGGTAAACGGTGCGACTGTGTGCGCGTTTTAACGGTTTGTCACGTTTGCTCCACAGGTCGTGTTCCCGTCTGGGGCCTTTGTGCGGGCTGACGTGAGCGACTGGGGGATGAGTCTGTCCGTCAGGGCGCCCAGCGCGGACTTCAACGCCACCCGCGGTCTGTGCGGCACGTTCGACCGCAGCGGCAACAACGACTTCCACGGGCGTGACGGCGCCCCCTACAGCACGGGCGACTCCGAGCGCTTCGTCAGGGAGTGGAGGTAACTGGCCCTTCATTTCAAAGGACAGCCCTGCTGTGGAATCTTGACTTGAGTTGAGTCATGACTGGTCATAGGCTGGTCTAGCTGGGTATGAGCTGGTCAACCAGCATGGCCAACCTGGTCTTAAAGCCGGTCTAGCTGGGTATGAGCTGGTCAACCAGCATGGCCGACCTGGTCTTTAAGCCGGTCTAGCTGGGTATGAGCTGGTCAACAAGCATGGCCGACCTGGTCTTAAAGCCAGTCTAGCTGGGTATGAGCTGGTCAACCAGCATGGCCGACCTGGTCTTAAAGCCGGTCTAGCTGGGTATGAGTTGGTCAACCAGCATGGCCGACCTGGTCTTAAAGCCGGTCTAGCTGGGTATGAGTTGGTCAACCAGCATGGCCGACCTGGTCTTAAAGCCGGTCTAGCTGGGTATGAGTTGGTCAACCAGCATGGCCGACCTGGTCTTAAAGCCGGTCTAGCTGGGTATGAGCTGGTCAACCAGCATGGTAAGCTGGTCATAAGCTGTTCTAGCTGCAGGGTCTACAAATTTACAAGTAATGTACAAGTAACCTCCCCCCTTTATAGGCATTATTTCCACTCCATTCCAACAGCTTCATAAATGTGTGGGTTTCCTCACAGTAAATCCCATGGCTGCATTTGAAAATACCTGAAAATAAACATAAGGGTACACTCTATTTATTATTTTGAGGTCATGTTTCAGTAAGAAACCTGAAAGATGAGTCCATTCTGTATAACCCCCATTATCGTGGTAAAACACTGAAATGAAAGGCTGCCCTTTGAAATGAAATAAAAAATTGACATGTCTGGGGTTGGGGGAGATGGCAGATTTCTCACGCACCCTTCCTCTGGTCAGGATAGCACCCGGAGAGAGCCTGTTTGACACCACGCCGCCTGCGGTGGAGCCGGAGATGAGGGGGAACTTCTGTCGGTGCCAGAACGGGTACAGCGTGCCTCTCCACGCGGCCGCAGGGGCCGAGGGCGTGTTCGAGCCGCGGGCCTCGTCTCCCTGCGTCTCCCGCGACCACGTGGACCTCACCACCCTCTTCCCCTTCGTCGACGTCACGTCCGAGTACGTGGGGAGCGCGGCGAGTTTGGGGGAGCGGGACCTCTTCGAGCTTCCTCCCGACGAGTCGCTCGGTCCGGACCCACCGAGGGGCAAGCGGTCGCCGCCTCTTGTGCCTCTTCGCCCCAACTCGAAACGGCCGGAGCCCAGGGCGAAGAGGCAGAGCCAGCCGGAGTTCCTGCCCATCCTCAGCTTCCAGAGCCTGACCCAAACGGACCTGGAGAGCTTCACCTACTTCTTCCCCGAGGACCACCAGTGGGCGAGCGGCCCGGCCCCGCTCCCCGTCTGGCCCACGCCCAGCGGACTCACCTCCGCCAAGGCTCTGGAGATCTGCCAGCAGGCCCTGGCCAACTCCACGGTGGGCGTGGTGTGCCGGGGGCCGCTGGGCCGGAGGCTGGACGAGGCGCTGGACCTGTGCGTCTCCGACCTGCAGCTGAAGGACGACCTGGCCTGGGAGGAGGGCCTGCTGCCCTTCCTGGAGAACGAGTGTGAGCGGAGGCTGCTGGAGAACAGGACCCGGGGCTCCCTCCAGCTGGGGGGCCTCGAGGGCCACGTGCTCACCGCCCTCCGGTGCCCCAACTTCTGCAACGGGAACGGCCTCTGCACCCAGTGGGGCTGCCAGTGCTTCCCCGGGCACAGCTTCTACGACTGCAGCCTGACCATCAGTACGTGCATCTCTCACCTGCTAAACCTGTACATATCTCTCACCTGCTAAACCTGTACATATCTCTCACCTGCTAAACCTGTACATATCTCTCACCTGTTAAACCCGTACATATCTCTCACCTGCTAAACCTGTGCATATCTCTCACCTGCTAAACCTGTACATATCTCTCTCCTGCTAAACCTGTACATATCTCTCACCTGCTAAACCTGTGCATATCTCTCACCTGCTAAACCTGTACATATCTCTCTCCTGCTAAACCTGTACATATCTCTCACCTGCTAAACCTGTACATATCTCTCTCCTGCTAAACCTGTACATATCTCTCACCTGCTAAACCTGTACATATCTCTCACCTGCTAAACCTGTACATATCTCTCTCCTGCTAAACCTGTACATATCTCTCTCCTGCTAAACCTGTACATATCTCTCACCTGCTAAACCCGTACATATCTCTCACCTGCTAAACCTGTACATATCTCTCTCCTGCTAAACCTGTACATATCTCTCACCTGCTAAACCTTTGCATATCTCTCACCTGCTAAACCTGTACATATCTCTCACCTGCTAAACCTGTACATATCTCTCACCTGCTAAACCTGTACATATCTCTCACCTGCTAAACCTGTACATATCTCTCTCCTGCTAAACCTGTACATATCTCTCTCCTGCTAAACCTGTGCATATCTCTCACCTGCTAAACCTGTACATATCTCTCACCTGCTAAACCTGTGCATATCTCTCACCTGCTAAACCTGTACATATCTCTCTCCTGCTAAACCTGTACATATCTCTCACCTGCTAAACCTGTACATATCTCTCACCTGCTAAACCTGTACATATCTCTCTCCTGCTAAACCTGTACATATCTCTCACCTGCTAAACCTGTGCATATCTCTCTCACACACATTTTACAACTGAGTCTCACCATCAGTACCTCTCTCTCACCTGCTAATCGCACCCCAGTCCTCGGCGTGCAACTGCAACAAGCCTGTTGCTATCCTATTATATTCTGTGCTTATTCCTGCCGGTTTTCCTGAAGAGCTTCGGAACGCGTGTGAACACCGTCAGCGTCTCTCCCGGACAAGCTTCTCTCTGGATTTTTGTCGTGCCGATACTCCGAGCCCTGGCCTGCAGTGAGATGAGACGAACGCTCTAAGCTGCTGATTAGCGCTGAGGTCCGGGGAGCTGGCGACAGGCCCAGGGAGGAGCCTCGCACCGAATGCGGTTTCACACAAATTACCGCCGGGCTTAGCACCGGGACGAGCGGTAAATACCACTGAGCACAGGGCTGAACACAGGGTTGAGCACAGGGCTGAACACAGGGCTGAACACAGGGTTGAGCACAGGGCTGAACACAGGGCTGAACACAGGGTTGAGCACAGGGCTGAACACAGGGTTGAGCACAGGGCTGAACACAGGGCTGAACACAGGGTTGAGCACAGGGCTGAACACAGGGCTGAACACAGGGCTGAACACAGGGTTGAGCACAGGGCTGAACACAGGGCTGAACACAGGGCTGAGCACAGGGCTGAACACAGGGCTGAACACAGGGCTGAACACAGGGCTGAGCACAGGGCTGAACACAGGGCTGAACACAGGGCTGAGCACAGGGCTGAACACAGGGCTGAACACAGGGCTGAGCACAGGGCTGAGCACAGGGCTGAACAGAGGGCTGAACAGAGGGCTGAACACAGGGCTGAACACAGGGCTGAACAGAGGGCTGAACAGAGGGCTGAGCACAGGGCTGAACACAGGGTTGAGCACAGGGCTGAACAGAGGGCTGAACAGAGGGCTGAGCACAGGGCTGAACACAGGGCTGAGCACAGGGCTGAACACAGGGTTGAGCACAGGGCTGAACACAGGGCTGAACAGAGGGCTGAACACAGGGCTGAGCACAGGGCTGAACACAGGGCTGAACACAGGGCTGAGCACAGGGCTGACGCGTAGGGGATGTCTGCACGCCGTCACACGCGTGGGCCGTGTTGACGGCACAGCTGCTGGGCTGGGGGAGGGGCCGGATGCAGTAAAAACTGCACGAGTCACACGGCATATCTTCAGCTGCCTTGAGCCGGCGTCCTTGCTGGAAGCCCCTGGAGTTTCAGAAGCATAACAAACTAGGGTGTACAAACTAGTCGATTAAGCCCCCTTGCCCTCTGTTCGATTGTAGGGTTCTTTTTTTTTTTTAAAGGTACAATGGTACAATTTCTGACTTTTAACAGTCAAGAGAGGAATTGCAGCAACAATCCTACCCCTTCTCTGTGAATGCGCTGACGTTGAAACGCCATTGGCTGTGGCAATTAGAACCAATTTTCAACCAATGAGCTTGAATTATTGTACAGCTGTACAATGTTTTGGTACAGAGTGATGGCCCGTCAACTGCATATTTTTAAACCCGAATTTGAAGACTATAAACGCAGGCAGAGGGTGAGTCAAGATGTCAGTGATACTTTTTTCAATGATTGGAAGTGATTTACAATGGTCTTACAACAATGTTTTAACACAAAAATCTTACTGCATCTTTAATGTTCATACCTGCATTTGCCAGGACATCCTGACATTAAAACCTGGTTTAGTTTAATTTTCTATGAATGCACCACTGATTTATGCACCACTCGTAAATGGTTACTGCAAGTATTTTAATACTGTGCGTTTTTGTTCCCTGACCTGTTGAATAACACGCGATAAGAGATTTATCTCTGAATTATGGCTCGGCACAATGTCCACGGTCCGTGCCCCAGATCACTGCTGTTCCAGTGACGCTGGAGAGCTGACCATGACCCCTCCATTATAAACATCAGCGTTCATGATTTGTGCCTGTCAGCGCCCCCTGTGGCTTCGAGCCAGAACTGCTCTACATCCAGGCCCGACCTGAAGGGCCTAGCCTTTCAAAGGGCTCTTGACCCATGCCGTGTGCGGCAAAGTCAGCTTTAATTGGTTCTCTTACATTCGGCTGACGAGAATAAAATCCGATATGGAGAACGTTATACGGCAGTGTAATGGCTCGAGAGAGAGAGAGGCGTGTGCTCCTTTAAAACGGGCCGGGTTTGGCGAGAACACCCTTCAGGGAGACGGGTCACTTGTTTGCCCCCAATTCATCACTGCTTGAACACAGGGAGCGCGAGGCCGGCCCTACCCACCCCCTGACCTCTCAGACGAGCGAGGCCCCCGGTCAAACACAGCTGCTGCTCAGGGACGTCTCCTCGTAAATACACGCGTGTGCCCCCCCCCCTCCCCCGCTCCTCCTCCGCGCCTGACACGGGTCAGGGCTCTGAACTCTGCGGGAGCGTGGCTGAGGCCGGCTGCAGCTCTCGTTACGCTACCTTAAAGGTCCCATATTGCACGCATTTCCAGCGTTTTATTTCAGGCCCTGATATCCATATGACGTGTGTGTGTGTGTGGCTTTAAGCACCAAAAAACGATCTATCAAGTTTTACATGTCCGTTCTCCAGTACCTCTCATGAGCTTTCCTAAGAACAGGCCGTTTTGGTGACTGTGCCTTTAAGGCTCATTGACATCGATCTGTTGGTTGGTTCACTTCTACTAACCTTTGTTCTGATTGGCTGGATAACTGAGCGCTGTCTGTGCCGAGCGGTTGGATTTGTTCAGGCTACAAGGGTGGGGCCATGCTGAAGCAAATGACCGTGTCGTTATGATGTCACAACTTCACGGAAGTCCAAACGTCACAGTGTTTTCATAGCACCTTCAACTCTTTTATAATCCACATGGCAATGGAAATGTCAATTTCCACAATATGGGACCTTTAATGGTACCAGGAGGGGAGCCACTGGCTACTTGGCAGGGCAGCAGTGAGC
Organism: Conger conger; assembly: GCF_963514075.1. Lineage (NCBI taxonomy): Eukaryota > Metazoa > Chordata > Actinopteri > Anguilliformes > Congridae > Conger > Conger conger. Next base: position 1,876,654 of record NC_083776.1, read on the forward strand.
CCTCAGAATCATCACAATCCCTGCCTCCATTTTGTCCTACCTGCTCAGCATGCAGCGGGGCTAGGGAAGGTGAGGAGGCCTCTTACCGAAAGCCCACCCCCTCCTCTGTCCACTCCCCCCGGGATACTCTCCCAGAAACGGCCGGTGTGGGTGCAGACCTGTGTTCCAACCCACTTGATTCTTCTAATCAGCCACTAGTCTTTGCTAAGGATTGTAGTAGATTAGTGATTAGTAGAATCGGGTGTATAACGGCTTGTTTTGAACAAAAGCCTGCACCCACACTTTCTGGGTGAGATTGAGTATCCCTGCACTCCACCAGCATCCCCTGCATATTCGCCATAGCCTCCAGAAAGGAATGTGATTTTATGGCTCGTTGACATTTGCCCCCTTCTTCTTCTTCATGTGTTTGTGTGGAGGGGGAGCTGAGGTGACGCATACCTAGCTTGAGAAGTCGTCTGAAAGAAAGCAGACATAACATATTGCTATTATTTCAATAGTACAGTGTGCTGACGGCAACATTTCCTAGATGGACTGCTTCACGCTGTTGCTTCTTGTTAATGGAAGGCACACCACGGTCGTCTTTTTTTGTTGCTTTTTTGAGTGCTGTTGTTTGCAGAAACACTGGTCTGGCTTTAAATAGGTGTATCCGTGAGGATGACCCACTTATGTGTGTAAGTTACCCACTGAGCACCAGGCCAGAAAAAAGTGTAGAAATATCGGCCTGTAGCGTAGTGGTTAAGGTCCATGACTGGGACACACAAGGTCGGTGGTTCGATCCCCAGTGTAGCCACAATAAGATCCGCACAGCCGTTGGGCCCTTGAGCAAGGCCCTTAACCCTGCATTGCTCCAGGGGAGGATTGTCTCCTGCTTAGTCTAATCAACTGTACGTCGCTCTGGATAAGAGCGTCTGCCAAATGCCATTAATGTAATGTAATGTAATATCCTGCGGCAATTAGCAACTGGATAATATCCTCTCAGTCTGACATTACATTAGTGAACATATAGGAAAGCATTATAGCCTTTGCATGAGGCCATATATCACAATGTTCTTTTCTTGCTAACTGAGCAAACATTTATTTTGGATATAAAAAAACTTTCTAGGCATGTGAACTAACAGAAAACGTCAAGATTTTGATGGGTAGTGGCCTTCCATGCTTCCAAATTGGCAATAGAACATATTTTTTTTACCAGGGACAGTGCACATTAATCAACATTTTCAGTTTCCATATCAATGTAAATGTGCCAGAGTGAGCTAATGAGCTAGTTGTCAATAAGCGGCACGACCCCGTGCTGACAGGGCTACATTGCGCCGTTCCTCAGAGCGTTATTGGCGCTGCATTTGGGTTCTCAGCCGCAGAGCGTTATTGGCGCTGCGTTTGGGTTCTCGGTCGCAGAGCGTTATTGGCGCTGCGTTTGGGTTCTCGGCCGCAGAGCGTTATTGGCGCTGCGTTTGGGTTCTCGGTCGCAGAGCGTTATTGGCGCTGCGTTTGGGTTCTCGGTCGCAGAGCGTTATTGGCGCTGCGTTTGGGTTCTCGGTCGCAGAGGGTTATTGGCGCTGCGTTTGGGTTCTCGGTCACAGAGCGTTATTGGCGCTGCGTTTGGGTTCTCGGCCGCAGAGCGTTATTGGCGCTGCGTTTGGGTTCTCGGTCGCAGAGCGTTATTGGCGCTGCGTTTGGGTTCTCGGCCGCAGAGCGTTATTGGCGCTGCGTTTGGGTTCTCGGCCGCCGGGCGTTATTGGCGCTGCGTTTGGGTTCTCGGTCACAGAGCGTTATTGGCGCTGCGTTTGGGTTCTCGGCCGCCGGGCGTTATTGGCGCTGCGTTTGGGTTCTCGGTCACAGAGCGTTATTGGCGCTGCGTTTGGGTTCTCGGTCGCAGAGTGTTATTGGCGCGGCGTTTGGGTTCTCGGTCGCAGAGCGTTATTGGCGCTGCGTTTGGGTTCTCGGCCGCAGAGCGTTATTGGCGCTGCGTTTGGGTTCTCGGTCACAGAGCGTTATTGGCGCTGCGTTTGGGTTCTCGGTCGCAGAGCATTATTGGCGCTGCGTTTGGGTTCTCGGCCGCAGAGCGTTATTGGCGCTGCATTTGGGTTCTCGGTCGCAGAGCGTTATTGGCGCTGCGTTTGGGTTCTAGGTCGCAGAGCGTTATTGGCGCTGCGTTTGGGTTCTCGGTCGCAGAGCGTTATTGGCGCTGCGTTTGGGTTCTCGGTCGCAGAGCGTTATTGGCGCTGCGTTTGGGTTCTCGGCCGCAGAGCGTTATTGGCGCTGCATTTGGGTTCTCGGTCACAGAGCGTTATTGGTGCTGCGTTTGGGTTCTCGGTCGCAGAGCGTTATTGGCGCTGCGTTTGGGTTCTCGGTCGCAGAGCGTTATTGGCGCTGCGTTTGGGTTCTCGGCCACAGAGCGTTATTTGGCGCTGCGTTTGGGTTCTCGGCCGCAGAGCGTTATTGGCGCTGTGTCTGGGTTCTCGGCCGCAGCGCAGAGGCGGTGAGACGGTGTGAGGCGCGTCACGCTGTGTGAAATAACAGCGCCGCGTTCCCTTCAGCGCCTCGGGCTGCCGGCCTCCTCCCCGCCCTGCCCCGCGCTGCCCTTCAGCCGCAGGGGGTCACAATATTGCTCGCCCTTTCCCTTTGTTGTCTGGAGCTTGTGGGCCGTGACCTGCACGCTTGCTTGTTTTCGTAGGAGCGCTCTCTTTGAATAGCGCTGCCAGTCAGAAATCACTACCTGTACACTGCGAGTGAGCGTGTAAACATTTGAAATGAACAGAATGTGGTCTTTGGTGCCGCTGTGTTTATGGTGGGGGGGGGGGGGGGCTCCCTCCTAACTCTGTGTGTTTTAGAGGAGTGTAGAAGAAGAGAGTTGTAATGGCTTGCCTAAAATGTTTTGGTTAGTCAGACTCTGATTTGTGGCACTAATTTTGCTTCTGATTTTGGTGTTTGATATTAAAGGTGACACTAAGAGCTTAGAAAAGGGAGGGCGTCAGAAATGTACCCTGAAGGGTGGTGGGAATACAGCAAGCTGACCTGGTCTCTTTGTGTTGTCGCCTGTGGTTTGCCCTTGCAGAAGATGAATTGTGAGCTTGTTGCAACAGGAATATAAAAATAAAAATGTAGAGAGACAGATGAGCCTGATAAGGGTATCCTACAAAGAGTCATAAAATTTTAGGCTGGTTTATACTCCCTCAACTGAAATCATAGAATGTTAATTAACGTTATAACGCCACATTGATTGTGGTCGTTGTTTAATTTTAAATATATTTAATTCGTGAAGTATAACCCGAATGTCACCAGCCTTCATTCCCATCTCTGAGACGTTCCCCCCACATAGTTTGCTGAAGAAATGGGGAGTTTCAAAAGCATGGCAATGACCTGCTTTGCTTTCAGCCTTTAGTGATGTGTCATTAACTTGCTACAATAGCTAAATTATTACTGTAAGGAAGACGGTAATAATTCTGGACCATATGGCACAACAAGTAATTATCCAGCTTCATTAAATTCAGGCATTAGCTTTTTTTTTTTTTACATAAAAAAAAAGATATATATATATATATTTTTTTTTTTTTTTTTTTTTTTTGTTCTCAACATGTGAAAAGGTGCACTAGTGATAAAAAAATCATTTCTCTGGTATGACAGATCAGCCGATCGAGGTGACGGACCTGGAGAACAGTGGACTGTGTGACATCAGGGCCTTTGAGTGCAACAAAGTGCGTGTCTTCGGCCTGGGATTCATCGACCTGCCCGACCTGAGCTGCCACGCCACCAAGCTGACGGTGAGAAGACCTGCCCGCTGCCACGGAAACACCGTGACAACACCGTGACAACACCGTGACAACCCCGTGACAACACCTTGACAACACCGTGACAACACCGTGACAACCCCGTGACAACCCCGTGACAACACCTTGACAACCCCGTGACAACACCTTGACAACACCGTGACAAACCTGTGACAACACCTTGACAACACCGTGACAACACCGTGACAACCCTGTGACAACCCTGTGACAACCCTGTGACAACACTGTGACAACACTGTGACAACACCGTGACAACACCGTGACAACACTGTGACAACACCGTGACAACACCGTGACAACCCCGCAGAAGGGACTGGGGAATCTAAAATCATTTACCCGATGCTCATTTAAGATGTTACAGAAGCTTTGCTTCCCATAAAGGAGATTAGATTTGAAGGCATCGCTCATATGCGCCCAAATAACAGTTGTTGTGCGGTACTGTCCAACTTTTACATTTACATTTTAGTAATTTAGCAGATGCTTTTAATCCAAAATGAAAAGCTTTCAAGTGCATTCATTCAAGTGCATAAGTGAAAAGCATCAAATCCTTAAATGGCAAAACATGCTTGTAGAGCAGTCATAAACAAAGACAATCGTCATAGTTTTTTTTAGTTTTTTTTTAGAAGAGGGATGGTTGGGGGAGGATTCCATGTTATGGAAGGAAACCTCTGGTTAAATCACCCTGGCCACCAAAAAAAAAAGAAAAGACTACTTGGGGACCTAACAACATGTGAATGCAGTAATAACTCTTGCTATTCCAGTCAGCAATCTCCAGTACCCCTGGTTGGTCTGGTAGCACAGAGAAGCCAATGTACTGCACAGAAATATGTTAACAGTCCATCATAAAAAGACAGATACCATCTTAATGTCTGACAAAAAGCATTCTCAAAAGGGTCTGTAAATAATAATGTAGCAAAGTCATCACCAAACACCCTGTATCACTAGCTCACTGTCCTCTCTGGCAATGAGGGGGGAAAGGGAGGCCAGTTAGGTGTACCCAAGTATATTCATTTGCATGTTGTTATTTTGCTCAGTTTAATATTTCCCCATATTGACTGATTGATTGAGCCATTTCAAGTCGACTGAAATGGCTCTTCCTCGCTTAACTCAAATGATAACAGAGAAGACGAGCTGAGTTTAAATTGCAGTCTTGTTCCTTGCTCTCCCCACACTAATTACTTTCCATCATGACAGGAAGTACTTATTTCCTAGGTTGTTTCTGTCTTTTGGTGGTGTTTCTGTCTTTTGGTGTTGTTTCTGTCTTTTGGTGGTGTTTCTGCTGGTTATTACCAAACTCCTGCAGTGAAGTTTAGCGGCTCTTAGAGAAATGATTACGGACTTGGCGGTAATGGGTTTCGCCCATGGTCTGCATTGAGCGTTGTGCATTTTCAGTTTAGAGCAGAACTTTCCATTCACATCATCGCATCTACCATCCCTCCATATTGATGTCTCCACTGGGATTTTAGGACCTGAGGAGTCCAGGAAAAACTGGAAAATTCTGGTTTCACGTTTTATTTCCCCTCCTTGGTGAATTTGGATTTAGTTCTTATTCATTTTCTCATTTATTTTCTTATTTATTTACTGTGTTACATACTCTATATACGTTATTTATCAGTCACCTTGAATGACTGTTGGCCATAGTCCCCTATGAGAGAGAGGTGTGTTCGTTGGCTTTGTCTGAGATTAAATACTCAACTTTCTGCAATACACAACTGCACCATCAATTACCTTGGCATGTCCTTGAAATGAATCAGCATAATCATACTATGCCTGTAACTTTCATCATAATAGATCTCTGATTTTCCCATCTCTTGTATTTCTCTTGTTTGTAGTATATTAATGGCGAGTGGAAACCAGGGGAGCAACAGCGAACCAAGGCCACCTTCCTGAGCTCCAAAGCTGTTGACTGTGCCATTCCCTCACTGAGCAACATGGCTGCTGACATTATGGACTTCATGGTGGATGACAAGCCCATTGACAGATGGGAAATTAAGGTACAGAGCTTTCACCTGTCCCATGGGTACAGCACGTTCACCTGTCCCATAGGTACAGCACGTTCACCTGTCCCATTCACCTGTCCCATAGGTACAGCACGTTCACCTGTCCCATAGGTACAGCACGTTCACCTGTCCCATAAGTACAGCACGTTCACCTGTCCCATTCACCTGTCCCATTCACCTGTCCCATAGGTACAGCACGTTCACCTGTCCCATTCACCTGTCCCATAGGTACAGCACGTTCACCTGTCCCATAGATACAGCACGTTCACCTGTCCCATAAGTACAGCACGTTCACCTGTCCCATAGGTACAGCACGTTCACCTGTCCCATAGGTACAGCATGTTCACCTGTCCCATAGGTACAGCACATACACCTATCCCATAGGTACAGCACGTTCACCTGTCCCATAGGTACAGCACGTTCACCTGTCCCATAGGTACAGCACGTTCACCTGTCATATTATATTATATTATATTATATTATATGAATGGCTTATATTAATGGTTTATATTAATTTGTGTTATATTAATTATAATAATATGATAAATAATTGAAGGATTTTGGAATATAAGGTATTGCCTGGGCACAGGTAAAGCACCAGGTAGTAGGAATGTACCTTTTATGGTGAACCTATATTGAGTTTTACGGCAAACCTCTTTGTTCCCAGGTGACAAACGATGGGTCCCTGTTCAGCAAGCCCAAGGTGCTGACGCTGTACGATGGAGTCTGTCAGGTCTGCGAATCGTCTCTCTCCGGACTTTGTAAGTTAAAGGTAATCTACAAACACTGCTCAAATAATACTGCATTTCTTTGCCATTTCCATCAGGTACCGTGGACTAGGCTGAATAACCATGGCTTTTATATTTTTGTCTCTATTCTGCAGGTTGGTCAGGTCATCTCTGGATGTATAAAATTTGAGTCTTTTTTCCCTGGCAATAATTTAGATTTTTGCCATGTAAGCTAAGACGTGGTACCATAGTAGTCAGGAAACAGGGCTTATAACTCAGATTGTTGGTGGAATGGCATTGAACCCCTGAGTTTGCTACTTCACCGGATAAATGAACCAGCTGTATATCTTTAACACAGTTAAAAACACAAGTTCTCTGCTCATTGTTGTCAAGAGCCAAGAGCATACTGTTCCAAATGCTAGCGGAGTTGATTCAAGGTGTTTACACACATGCTATGTAAGAAAATAATATGGACCATTATTTGGGATATACTAAAACATTCAGCCTGTATTTGAGGAATTGATGAGGTGTCTGTATTGTCCAGCTGTCCATCATAAAAAGATCACACCAATAGAAAAATCTTTCCCAAACTGTTCTTTTTCTGAGCACGCCTGATCAGAATGTAGGCTGTCAGTTACCCGGGTTGACTTGCCAATGATGAACATTAGCTGTGCAGCTGTTCTGGCTTTGACCAGGTAAATGTCAAACTGCAACTGGGAGAAGAGATTTCACAAGACACAGCAAGACATAGACACATGCAAATCTTTGGAGCCAATAAAAAGTTACATTGAACTCCACTGACAAACACTGTCAACATAAATGATTGATGACATTAGTTAGCCACTCACTTGCGTGAACCAAGTTCAATCAAATAGCTTTTTAGCGGAGTTGTACTATCATCCCATTCAGATAGTGGTAGAACCTATGCACTTGTAAATCGCTTTGGATTAAAAGCGTCTGCCAAATGACTAAAATGTAAATGTAGATAGTTTTGCTTAGATATGACAAATTTTCTAGGTTTTTAGACACAGTTTGCCATGATATAATGGACCTCTTATGGACCAGTTTTATTCTGGCAATCAATGCACAGACAATTTGCTTTAGAAAAACTCAACAACAATGTCTCTTTCCAAATATAATGCCAGAGTTACATGCAAACTTCAACAGAACTTTAATCAGGAACTATTTATTCTGCCGTGGGATGTGGCCAGCTGTGTCTGTGCAGCAGAGGTTTCCGCTGTAGCACTCCAGCATTGTGCAGCAAGTTGTCAATCGGTCCTTAGAGGTTCATTATATCATGGTGAACTGCCCCTAAAACAGCTGTGAAATGTAGAAAACTCATCACATCTCAGCAAAACTATCCAGATGGATAGATAGTACTCTGAGTGGAAAAGTAAGTGGAAACATACTTTAATATCTTCTTTGGGTGAACTGCCCATGTTGTTGCATGGAAACAAATGTGATGTTTTTATGTTGTATCAGGGAAAATTGCAAAGCCGGGAGTTGACTAACCTTTTTTCCAGATTCTATTTTCTCAGAGGCTGGCATTTGGGCAGACGTATACAAAATGACAAGTTGATAAGCAACCTACAGTACATTTATAAAAATGAGCTAGCGGGATTTATTTATAGCAAAACCCCCTTGAGTACACCCACCAACAGTTGTATAGCAAAAGCCCCTCTGTATAGTTTAATATGTATTTCTTGCCTATTGCAATTGACTTGAAAAATCATGGATATGCCACCCTCTCAATGCATATAATTTGTTACAGAAAATGGTGTTGAATGTTTTTTTAACAGAGTTGAAACACTAAGGCAGCACAAGTACATTACATTAGTGAATTTTCTCTCTCTCTCCCCCTCTCTCTCCCTTTCTCTCTCTCTCTGTTTCTCATACCCTCTCTCATCAGGAGAAGGCCTGTAATATTGACGGGATGTGCTTTGCCGAGGAAGACCCCAATCCCACCAGCCCGTGTCTCCTGTGTAATTCAACTACCTCCAAATTCACATGGTCACTAAATGAAAGTAAGACTCGTTCAGTTGTTTTTTCCAGTTGCATCATGTTCCTTTTCATCATCGGAGCTCAGGGAGAATCATTCTCCTATGGCCACCTTTGTTTTCAGCTTCCACAGATCCTTGGAAAGGTGTATTTGGTGATGCATTTCAAGTGACAATTAGGCTAGCATACTGAACAGCAATTCATAATTGAACTAGCACATTTTTTTCAATTGGTCTGTCCAAGTATCACATAGTTGTGCCACATCCAGACGGGGTCAATAAAAATAGTAATAGCTTTATTTTCCAGTTAATTTAATTGCTGCACTGTGCTGTGTTTGGAGGTCGTATCTAGGCTGCAGGAAATTTCAGGCTGTGCTGTCCTATCTGATAAGTTTGACAAGATATGATAATTAAATCATGCCATATTCTTCCTCCCAGGAGGAAGATTTTACCTTATTTCTTCGCCAAACTAAGGATAAATCCTTTGGACAGAATGGAAGACAAATAAAATTAGGAAAACACCTATAAATTATTGGCGAAATTAGTAAGGGTAGCTGGCTATTGGAGCTACCTAGCATTCCTGCTGTCTTTTATTTGGCTACTACCTTTCTGCCCAAACATTGTATCCAGAATACAACATGGCAGTATGATGGTGGTAACCACTACTCTCCTCTATTGCCTGTTTACATCAAAGAAGCGATGCTGTGTGTCTCCCTACTGGGGTTAAACCAGCTTTCTGCTGCTACAGCTGTGCCGAGATTCCTTTCACCGATTTTACACCGCTTTCCAAAATAAATAAACACAGAAATGCATGATTCACAAATGTAATTATCATTTAATGGGTCATGTCAAGTTGAGAACCTTTTGTAAATATTGATTGCAGAATGCTCACTAGACATGTTTGCACCTAGGGCGGCCTGTAGCGTAGTGGTTAAGGTACATGACTGGGATCGGTGGTTCGATCCGCGTGTGTAGCCAGAATAAGATCCGTATAGTCATCGGGCCCTTGAGCAAGGCCCTTAACCCTGCATTGCTCCAGGGGAGGATTGTCTCCTGATTAGTCTATTCAACTGTACGTCGCTCTGGATAAGGGAGTCTACCAAATGCCATTAATGTAATGTAATCACTCCCTCTCGATTTTACACCCCTTTCCAAGAAAAATAAACACAGAAATGCATGATTCATAAATGTGATTATCATTTAATGGGTCATGGCAAATTGAGAGCCTTTTGTAAATATTGAATACAGAATGCAAGACATGTTTGTACCATCGAGCCAGCTCAAACTCGAGGGGAAGCCATGGAGGGCAGCGGCCTCCACACAGCCCTGATATGCTGACTGTCTCCGGGTGTGCTCTTCAGAGGCTATCTGAAGGCACTGACACAGGCTGCATGTCAGCTGCCGTGTCCTGACGTGCAGGAATGCGCTGCTGGTGCTGTACGCCCGCCTATGCTCTCTCCCACGTGTTGACCGCTGCCAATACCACCGACTGTACATGTTGAATGCGGACAATTATCCTCAGAAATCTTTTGCGGTTTCAAGATGAAACGGGTGGAAATAAAGCATGCGCACGAGTCAATGAGAAAGCAACCGGTCCCTTTATTAGGTAGACATCTAGTGCCATGTGGTGTTAGCAAAGGCCCACAGTGGTGTTAGCGAAGGTGATTTGCAATCAGTGTGACGCAGATGTCAAATATTTGTGATTATCAGTCATGTCGCACTGACACTGCTGCATTCACTTGTTCCATAGAACAAAAAGTCAGCACACCCTGCGGCTCTCCAGGACCAAGAGTGAGGACAACTGCTCTATAGAAAAAACGTTTGCCAACCACTGGCCCAACTGACTCCCGTCAGCCGGACTGCGGTTGAGGTTAAAATCAGGAGCTATCGGCAAGCGTGTACCTGGCTATACCTTGGCAGGAACATAACTGAATAAAATAAAATTATAATTTCATGAAGCCTTCCTCTGCCTTACGAGGAAGGCTTTAATCATGGCAAGTTCTTTAAATGATGTTTGCGCCTCTGCAGTCACCCGGAGCCGAGGGTCACGGCGAGTTTTCCGCCCGTACGCGCTTTCTACAGTTATTAAAGGGTGTCCTTCTTCGCTCCACTCCCCGCGCGCCTCCTTGGAAGCCTCCGTCAGGCCTGCTGTGCGGATTGCCCCAGCTTTGGCCTTCATTTACGGCTTCCTGTGTTCCAGACTCATGTCATCATCTTTGGGAAGGGAGTGATCGGGGCAGGCCTGGACCGGCGGAGCAGCTGTGCGCCGCTGAGGGGCCAGGCCTCCTCTCCCCGGATTCTGCGGCTGCGTTCATAATGAATCCGCCGCACGCATCAGCCTGTCGCCTGTTCCTGATCTGTGCCCTCTACTTCAGAGTGTCTATGGTGGGCTTTTAAGGGGTTATCTGCAAAGTGCGGTATTCTCCAAATTAACAGAGCAACGTACACTCAGTGAGAAATCTATTTGGTAGACCTGTACCCCAGCTTGTTCATGCAAATATTTAATCAGCAAATCCTGTGGCAGCAGCTAAATGCATAAAAGCATGCAGATGTGGTCGAGAGGTTCAGCTGTTGTTCCGACCAAATGTCAGAATGGGGGAAGAAATGTGGTCTAAGTCACTTTTACCTTCAAATGATTGTTGGTGCTGGATAGGGTGGTGTGAGTATTTAAGAAACTGTTGACCTGTGAGATTCATGCACAGAGGATGGTGTGAAAAGCAAACAAACGTCCAGTGAGCGGGGCTTCCTCTTACCCAAACTACATGACATCATTTCCTTTATCACCACCGAGAGCAAAGCAAACCCCAAGACTTTAACAATGTTGTCTTAACCTGATCAATATGTTTAATCTTGGCGCAATACTTTGGAATTAATATTTTTCCAGATGCATAGAGTTTATGCTTCGTGTGAATAACTTGGCTTTCCTTCAGTAAAATGTTCAAGATGCTGAAACTCATCATACTTTGATGGATGGAATTATGGACCAAGGCTATGACTTTTACATGTGTGTATCAAGCCTAATGCTTGATACTTGAAAGCTGGCATGATATGATAGTTTCTATGGCATTAATTCAAATAAATAAGCAATTGTGTGAGTTGCGAGTTGTCGACTGTTGCTTTTGGACAGTTGCTTTTGAAGCTGTCCTTCAAACTGCAGGTCCATGTCCTAGTGTGCTGAATTCTGTTGACTTCGGAAAATGGATAATTGCAGAGCTCGAGGCAGGAAAAGTAAAAAGAAACTATAAAAGCAGACAAAAGAGAGGGAGAATCACCTAATTACCCAAGTTTGGGGCTTTATTGTGCGGCTGTGTAAAGTTGTGTCTGAATTCTAGGAGGTCAGAGGTCAGAGTATACAGAAGTGTTTGTTAGGAGTGAATGTTTGTAGGTATTGTATTCATTTCTGTGGGAAACATAATGCCAGACTCTTAGTGCTGTACAGCAACCTGTAGCTTAGTGGTTAAGGTACATGCCTGGGACCCGCAAGGTCATTGGTTTGATTCCCGGTGTAGCCACAATAAGTTCCACACAGCCATTGGGCCCATGAGCAAGGCTTAACCCTGCATTGCTCCAGGGGAGGATTGTCTCCTGCTTAGTCTAATCAACTGTTTGTCGCTCTGGATAAAAGTGTCAGCCAAACGCCTTTAATGTAATGTACAGATATGGGGCATGCACTGCCTTGGTAAATGGCATACCTGCCATCTTAGTACAAAAGAGCACCTCTCTGTGCCTTTTGTCTGACTGCTATTACGCTTGGGACTAAAAAACAGTAATTTTATTACTAGCTCTGTGATGTGAGAGACAGACCTGATATTTTGTGTCCCGGAATTCCGTGCTGTAAAATGCAGCTATGGCGAGCTTGAAATTACCACCTACCAGCAGCAGTATCAAAACACAGCTTGAACCGGTCAAAAACCGTCTTGAGCGGGGAGCTTGTCTGAGCCGGCCGACCCAGCTACCGGCTGTTTCAAAACCTCTCCTGAGCCGTTTACTCTTCCCTCTCGTTCTCTCCAGTGAATCGGCCCCCCACGTTCCTCCCGCCCGTGGGCGGCCTGCAGACCTTCGTGGGGGAGAACTTTGTTTACCAGTTCGCCGCGGCCGACCCGGAGGGCTCCGCTGTCCTCTTCCTGCTGGAGTCCGGCCCGGCGGGCGCCTCCCTCTCCCCGGCCGGGCTGCTCATCTGGAAAGTCCGTTCGGAGGAGAAGCAGGCCTTCGGCTTCACGGCGTCGGACGAGTGCAACGCGCAGAGCAGACACACTGTGGAGGTAGGAGCCGCGGCGGAAAAACACCGCGCGCGCGCGTTCGGAAACCGCTCCGCCCCGGACAACGTTTCCACACAACAGGGCCCCTGCCCTGACAAACAGACCTCCATACGCCATTAACCCGTTCGGTCCCAAGCCCAGTGTCAAAGGAGTCCTCCCACATCCCGAGGGGGTTTTGGCTTCGGTTGAGAAAATTGAGTTGGGTTTTAATAGGGGCACAAAACAGTAGTAGAGCAGTCATTTTGACTGGTTGAAAAGGTATTAGGTGGAGATTGCCATATGGCACTGAAAGGGTTAAGCTTGCATTTATCTTCTGGAATTTTCCCTCCATTAAACCCCTGTCGGTCCACTGGCTGCTGACAGGACTTGGCTCCTGGAGAGCTGGATATTGTAGTGATATGCTCCTCTGCATTTTCATGTCTTTCAGAAATGTAATTTAGTAAGCGCTTCGGTCTAGCAAAGCACACAGTGCATGAGGTCATTGAACCTAATCTCACATATGAATACATCAGAAAAGTATTTCACTTACACTGAAATGAAATTGAATGACATTTTTAAAAACTTGAAATCATTACACGCACGGGGGCATAATTCATAATTATACAAAAAACGAATTATAGTTCAGATGCAAAGCAAATGTTAAATGTGATGCAAGTAGACGATGATCCATGATGTGATATCTAAATGTCAGGAGACTATAGAGTGTGAAAGACTGGATGAGATGATGCCTATTAGACCATTCTACTGCTGGCGAGTGGCCGAGACTTTTGTAAACGGAATGATCTAGAACAGGGCTACTCAACTCCTGGTCCTGAGGGCTGCGCTGTCCCCAACCATGCGCTACACCACCCGATTTCTCTAATTATTTCACCTGCTTGGTTCAGGAAGAGTGGTAAATAATGAAATCAGGTGGTGTAGCGCATGGTTGGAGCAAATACCTGCGGACACTGCGGCCCCCAGGAACAGGAGTTGAGTAGCGTGGATCTAGAAGGATGAGAGGGCTTGCATGAAGGACTGGTAATGACTGACGATTAAGATGGGCTGAGCGGATAACATAACGGTTAGGAGGAACAAAGCTTTCCAAAGGATATTTAATCACCAGAGAAGTTTACATTTACATTTTAGTCATTTTGCATAGGTTCTTCCTTTCAGCTAAAGCATCACATCCATAACTAGTAAAAAATATATCATCGTAAGTGCAATTCTTTTGGGGGGGTTAGACAAGAGGGATTTCGGAAAGGGGGGGTGGGGTAGGGGGAAATCAGGAGGGAGGACTACGGTACAGTTTGAAATGGATTGTTTTTAGTCTGCGTCGAAATAGGGGGAGGGATTCTGCTGTCCTGACAGTGCTAGGCAAGTCATTCCACCAGTGGCAGACCGGAGTGGTCTAGCTGGGGAGTAAGAAGTCAGTTTAGAGGGAGCTGATCAGAAGAATTGGGCAAGTTCAGCAAGAAGAAGAAGCTAGATCTTCAGAAGTCTATGTATATGTCCTCAGCAACAAGAGAAATTACAATTATTATACTGAGAAATAATAAATGTCAGTGGTAGTCTGACTGGACGAATCGGTACCCGATTTGCTGGAGAAAAAAATAAGACGAGAAAGAAAATCTGTGGGTATGACAGAAGAAAGCTGAGATGTGTTGAGCCTGATTCAGGATTGATCCGGAAGCATCCGGTTGGTTGTTCCAGAGATTCTGTTGCCACGCACAGAGAAAATATGTGCAAAAAAACACGTATTTTCATTCTAAAAGCTATTTATTGTATTTGCAGCATACGCTGCTGTCCGGAACAAATGAAACATTACATTACGTTACATTACATTAATGGCATTTGGTCGACGCTCTTATCCAGAGCGATGTACAGTTGATTAGACTAAGCAGGAGACAATCCTCCCCTGGAGCAATGCAGGGTTAAGGGCCTTGCTTAAGGGCCCGACGGCTGTGCGGATCTTATTGTGGCTACACCGGAGATCGAACCACCGACCTTGCCGGTCCCAGTCATTTACCTTAACCACTATGCTACAGGCCGCCCTACGATTGGATCAAACGATTGGAACAATGAAAGCAACCACCATCTGGAGTCACTGGGCAGTACTGGACTGGCCCTCCATAGGGAGCCTGCTGGCTCAGACATGAATCAGGCCACAGGCACGGCCTGGAGAACTGGATAAAATCCAGACTGGCCTTGGAAAGATTAATTTGACAGTGTTTAGAAATCCGTGTAAACTTGGTGATGCGAAACTCTCTCTGGAGCGTACTGTATGCTAGGAAAAGGTAGTGTTCCTGTGTCCTGGATCAAATTGTCTTGTCTGTGACTGCGGAAAGCATTTATACATCATGCCCATGTACAGGCATGGTAAAAATGTTTCTGCCATATTAGCATTTCTCTCATATACTATAGCTGAGATATACAGTACTGTGTAAAAGTCTTAAGCACCCTTGATCTTTTTAATATAAATTTCTCTTTTAAATGTTTATTTTTTCTGCATTAGTGTGTCAGTAGAGCAATGTAATATTACATATATTTTTTTAATTTAATGAAATAAAGTAAAGTAACATATTAAGCAACAGACAACGTTTCTGATTAAATCTTGATTGCGTCTGTCTGGCATCACCTGGAGACCTGAAAGTGAGACAGCCAGCAGACCAACTGTGGCATGTTCAATACACCCGACTGATCAGGAACAGCTGCGAAGCCAACTGTCCAATTACTTTTGACCCCCTGAAATGGGGCGACTATGAAAAAGGGTTGTAATTCCTATACTTATCACCCGATATGGATGTAACTACCCTTCAAATTTAAGTTGACAGTCTGCACTTTAATCTGGTATTCATTGTTTCATTTCATATCCAGTCTGCTGGTGCACAGATCCAAAAGAGCAGACGTTTTGATTTGATTTGATTTGATTTTTTTATTTGACATCTTTATTTCGAATATGAAAAATAGTAACCAAAGCAGAAACAGTAGTTAAAAACAGATGAACGACAAAATGTGAAAAGACATAATAAATTCCCTCCACCAGCACTTAAACTGAAACCCATTTACATGTGCGAAGAAAAACACTGGTGTACTCCTACCACTTTAGTCCCTAAGCACATGAACAAACAATAATAAATGTACAAAAATAATAACTTTAGGCAGCACAGATGGTGCAGTGGGTAGCACTGGAGGTCCTGGGTATGGCCCCTATACATTCCTACAAACACATCTATATGTTTACCCATATCTACATTCTAATCTGAACACAAATAAATAAAAACCCCCTGGTGATTGTTAATGTTGTGCCACTGTCCAAATACTTCTGGACTGCACAGGAACAGTGTGTGTCTAGCACTGCTTGTCTGTGCGGGGCCAGGTGGAACACTGAAGCCCCTAGTAATTCTGAACATAGCATGACCATGGCTGCTATCCAGATAACATGGCCTGAAAGCCGGCTATGTGGCTTAACTTTGATACAACACAAAGGGATAGTCTGGCTGTAATAAATAAATGTAAAAATAAAATATGGGTCTCCACTAATCTTTTATCAAACATTTGTCTTTTCATAACCTGTGAACCAGAAATAATAAATTAGTTTCAGGACCCACTTGTACAGCTGAGAATGGCTTCCAGATGTGGCACACTCAAAAACAGGCAAAAAAAATAAAAAAGGATCTAAAACCAAAATAATAAAGAATTCACAAAACAGGGTAAAAGGCATTATTAATGTTGTAACATTATGATGTGCAAGCACATGAACATTATGCTCTGGGAAATTAAAAGTAAAATCTGTCCATTTAACCGTAACATAAGGGCCAGTGCCGCGGATTTCCCTTCATCCTGAACAGTCACCGTTAAGTCTGGCCTTATGCTTCCACATGCGACTCAAGCCTCTGATACCAGCCCGTATGTAGTCTTTTGCACAGACCCACTGCTAATAACCACAGCTGTGCTAATGCCTCCAGCCATGCTAATGTCCTCTATCCATGCTAATACCCCCAGCCATGCTAATATCCCATCCATGCTAATACCCCCACCCATGCTGATATCCCCATGCATGCTAATATCCTCAGCCATGCTAATACCCCCAGCCATGCTAATATCCCCCATCCATGCTAATATATACAGTGCAGTCCGTTAGCTTTGGACAATAACACATTTTTTTGTCAGTTGAAACAATCTCTATGTGGTTTGGCAAAATGGGGGCTTGCGAGCTGTGTAATTCTGTCCTGTGTTACTCTGTAAAGTGTCTTTGTGACAGTCTTCTGCGGGGTCAAGCGGAAGGCTGCTGTCAGCGCGGCGGTCCTGTCTGACGGGCGCGTGTCTCTCCGCTGTGTCTCTAGGTGTCGGTGCGGCCGTGTGGCTGTCAGCGCGGCGGGTCGTGTGTCACGGACATGCTCTTCCCGCCGGGCAGCGGGCGGTACCGCTGCGTGTGCCCGGCCGGCCTGACGGGGGACCTCTGCCAGGACGAGGTGGACGAGTGCTCGTCCAATCCCTGCGCAGCCGGCACCTGCCACGACCAGACGGACGGCTTCCTCTGCCAATGCCCCGCCGGCCTGCGAGGTAAGCCCCTCCTCCTTCGCTGAGCAACGGGAGAAATGCGTCTGTGTGCCGCGTACAGGCCCCTTTGCTGTGTGGAAAACGGGTCGAATGTGGTAGACAAATGTAACACGCTCCCCATATAAATCCACACGTGTGAAGAAAATGTGCATTTAAACGAGCCGTTTGGACTTCCGTGAAGTTGTGACATCACAGACGCCATTCAGCTTGTTGGAGCTAGCCAGCCAATTGGAACAGAGGTTTAGATATCGATGAGCCTTAAAGACACAGTCACTAAAACAGCCTTCTTCTTGGTAAAGAACGCTGGAGAATGGCGCTGGTGAATGAACATAAGAGATTTATGTTTTAGGTTTTTGTTACTTAAAACCACACACTTCCTATTGATATCAGGACCTAAAATAAAATCCTGGAAAAGGTGTACAATATGGAACCTTTAACCTTTAACCTTTAATTCTACATTTAACAATGCAGTCAGTCCTCATCAACGACGTTTATTTTTTATATATATATATTTTTTTGTTGCCAACTTTCAACTTTCTAATGCACATGACACATGCACAAACATCTAAACATTCATATCATCCTTTTTTATGTATTACACATTCCCTCCTTCAACTCCTTTGTTACCTTTTTGAAAATGCCATTTCTAACAGGTCTACGATCATTGTGACAGTCCTGCATGTTGTATATCTGTGTGTGTGTGGGGTCAGTATGTGAGTAAATTAGGTGTTATTCTTGACACGTGTTTTTGTCTTTGAGCATAACAATTCATCACGTCATCATGGTGTTTTGCTCATGTTCAACAACACATTTTTTCATTAATTTCAGGAAACCCATTTAGTCTTAAGTAAACAGAAGGGAATACTCTTAGGAAAATGCCATTGCAATTAGATGAAACTGATTTTGAAAAACGTGTTTAGTTTCAGAGATGCGACATACCTAATGAGCTGTATTTAAATGTGGCACGAGATCGCATGAAAACTGCTTTGGCCAGATGTTAAGAGCGTTCTTCCCCCAAAGGCAAGATTGACCGCTGTTTAACCCTCCATTCTGACATCATTAGCATTCCAAGACCTCTTAAAACATATACATACCCGTGTATATGTACGAACATACATACATGCATATGCACACACATTTTTACATGTACACATATGCTCAAGGCTATTTACATTTAAGCCACACAAATTATACCCATTACGTTTGTCATATTTCAACTGAATCCAATGCCAAGCAATTGTTTTTATTTTATTATGTTAAATTAATATTTTTGATTAAAGAGGCCGTTGCTGACTGAAAGATTCAATCAATCAAAAAAAGTAATATCAGAAGAAGCATGAAAAAGCCTTGACTGAAACTCCAGTACTAGTGGTTTGTAACCTTTTTCATGTTTACATTTATATTTTAGGCAGAAAGTGGACACTCTCATCCAGAACAGCTGACAGAGCTTACATTATTTTGCATGCAGTGCATGCATTTACACAGCCAAGTATATAATAACAGCAGAATACTAATCCCGGCTGGATTTTACATGTGTACATTAGATGTTGTGAGAAAGATTATTTCATAGAAAGAAACCTGGACTCATTTCAAAAGCTCAAATGGTCAATTGAAATAAGTTTTGGATGTGCTTTAATAGTCTTGATGCTTTGCAGTATTTCACAATCTGAGGTCTCAGAAATGGAGATGTATCCATAAAGCTCGTGACCATAGGTGAGGGTTGAGACGTAGATCGACCAGTAAATCGAAAGCTTCGCCTTCCGGCTCAGCTCCCTCTTCACCACGACGGTCCGGTGCAACGCCCACATTACTGCTGACGCTGCACCGATCTCACGCTCCCTTCTACCCTCACTCGTGAACAAGACCCCGAGATACTTGAACTCCTTCACTTGGGGCAAAGACTCGTTCCCAACTCGGAGGGACCAATCCACCGTTTTCCGGCAGAGAACCATGGCCTCGGACTTGGAGGTGCTGACTCTCATCCCGGCCACTTCACACTCGGCTGCAAACCGCTCCAGTGCGTGCTGAAGGTCACGGTCCGATGAAGCCAGCAGAACCACATCATCCGCAAAAAGCAGAGATGCGATTCTGGGGTCACCAAACCGGACACTCTCCTCACCTCGGCTGCGCCTTGAGATCCTGTCCATGAATACCACAAACAGGACCGGTCATTCACAAAACCTACCCAGTTAATTTCTCATGAAGCTATGCATTGATTATTTTAGTTTTATTTCATTATTAATGAACCCTCATATTATGTTAAGATTTTATGACCGCCATTGTGTTTGGGGTCAAATTGACATATTCATATATTCATAAATATGAAAAATCTGTGAGAAACATCTCATTTAAAAGCCTGAGGAACAGAAAGTGAAAGTTTGACACCTGTATTGGAAAGTGCCACTAGAATCATCCACAAAGAAATCTGAGGTTAAAATAAAAACGGTTGTATATTTTGTACAGCTACCGAGGGTAAAGCTAACCTCACACAACACCTTTCTTGAGCAAAATTTGTATAGGACCTTTGAAAACTTGTATTATGTTTGTTTCATTTGTACTGTTTTATCCCACCAAATTAGAAAAATCATACAGTATCAACAGTCTAAAAAGACACGCGCACACACACGCACACACACGCACACACACGCACACACACGCACACACACACACACACACACACATATACACACACACACATACACAGACACACACACACACACTCTCTCTCTCACACACACACACACTCTCTCTCTCACACACACACTCTCACACACATACACACACACACACACACACACACACACACCCATCGTCTCCTCATTAGTCCCGTCCATGTCCGTACATATAAATAAATAAATAACAGGGACCTCTAAGCAGGGGGAGTGGAGGTGAAAAATCAGTCCCAGATCTGTGTGTCAAATAACTTCAGCTAAATCCCCCTTTAATGTGTCCGTCCTGCTAGATCCTGCCATTTTGCCACTGTGATGCAGTAAAATGAATCTTGTGGTCATGATTAACCTCTGCCTCTGCCTTACTTGAGCCAAACCTATTTATCTTGGCATGTGGAGATGCTTGGAGTGTGTGTTGTCCTGCTACGGACTCGAGTGCGGGGGGAATTAGAACAGACGCCAGGTCAGGGTAGAGCTGTGTGTCCAGTCTGCCGTGGTGTGTCTTGCGATGTGAGGAATGATAATTAGTCCCTGAGAACCGACTGCGTTAGCTGGTATGGAGCCGTTAGCTGGATGAGCAGATGCTTTAGTAACAAGAGCATTCAAATATTTAAGACTGAGTGACAAGTCAATATGCCACCAAGGCATCAACTGCTCGACTCCGGCAGCTCGTTAGCTGCGATCGCCTCGGTATTCCCGTCGTCCGGAAGCACAGCAGGCCGCGGGCTTCCCGCACACCCATTCCGAATAATTAATGCCTATGGAAAATCATCGACCCTGAATTCTCAGCACAGAGTGTGAGACTGTGTGTGTTCCTGAAAATGAAGAGGACACTTTTTTATAAATACATTCTGAGATGAGAGAATGCGGCCTTCCTGGATTCAATCCGAATTTGTGCTTAAAGGTACAATAGGTAAGATTTTTGTGTTGAAACATCCATCAAGACCACTTCCTATCATTGAAAAAGGCTCACTGACATGTTGACTCACCCTCTGCCTGCGTTTATATGCAATTGACAGGCCAGCACTCTGTACCAAAACGTTGTACAGCTGCACAATAATTCAACCTCATTGGTGGAAAATTGGTTCCAATTTGCCATAGCCAATGGTGTTTCTAAGTCAGCACATTCACAGAGAAGGGGAGGGATAAACAGTGTTGTTGTTTCAGCGTGTTTGTTGCTGCAATTCCTCTCTTCACCGTTAGAACTTAACTTATTATTTATTATTTCAAATATCACTTTTTTGGGGTTTTTTATAAACCCAGAAGTTTTTTCACAAGCCCAGAAATCACTGAAATTAACACGTCAGACTGCATTTGCGAGGAAATGTAAAAATGTAACGTTTCCGTTTATTTCAGAGTGAGGGACGGATGAATCAGAGGCCTGTGTCTCTGCCCTTGTGTTTCTGCAGGGGTTACCTGTCAAGAGGATGTGAATGAGTGTGAGCGGGACCCCTGCTTTCCCGGAGTCGTGTGCGTTAACAGCTTCGGGTCCTACAGGTGTGGCACCTGCCCCCCCAGCCTGCAGGGAGATGGGAGGACATGCACAGGTAAAGCTGTCTGTAACATTACAGTACATTACAGTACATTACATTACATGTTATTTAGCTGACCATTTTATCAGCTTTTAGCTGATGCTTTTATCCAAAGCGACTTACAGTTCATTAGACACTCCCCCCAGGGAGCAATGTGGGGTTAAGGGCCTTGATCAAGGGCCCAACAGCTGTGCGGATCTTATTGTGACTACACTGAGGATCAAACCACCTAGCTTGGGGGTCCCAGTCATGTACCTTAGCCACTAGGCTACAGGCTGACCGATAATCTGTACACAAATCTAATATATGGATATGCACAGAGGTGTAATGTCCCGGTTTAGAAAGCAGAAGTCCTCCCCAGTATTTTGTTCCAACCACCTGGATTTGCTAATCAGCACAAATCTTCAGCCAGAAGGTAGTTGGCTGCATTAATGGGTGGAAACCAACACATGACTTTTACTTTCTGACCCCTGGACTTTACGCCTCGGGATATGCAGTGGGCTCCAGAATTATTGCCACGCTTGATGAATGTGCACAAACAATATTGTAACGTAACAAGTATAATATCGTTGTTCACATGAAATTTATTTTCCAACATTTGTGAAGTAGTGTGCTTCATTAATGATGCAATGGAATCAACCATCAAATCTGAAATGTTTTGAATTAAAAATATTGAACTACAGAAAAATATATATGTGCTTTTAGTGAGCACTTGCGTTTTTGGTTGGAAGCTGTTCTTAAAGAAGGCAGGGCCTGAGCTGCTGACAGCAGCTAATCATTGTCTCAGCGAACTACTGTATCCTTCACTGTGTCACTGTTCATTTTTCTAAACAGCCGGCGTGGCATTAACCCCACCCTCCCCTTCAGTACGACGCTCTAGAAAACTGGTGTCAAACTGCAGTCCTGGAGGGCCGCAGTGCCTGCATGTTTTCTGGATGTTTTCTGGATGTTCTAGGCACCAGTGGTGCACTTAAGTGATCAATTGGCTGAAGGATTTGTAGCGTAGTGGTTAAGGTACATGACTGGGACACGCAAGGTTGGTGGTTCTAATCCCGGTGTAGCCATAATAAGATCCGCACAGCCGTTGGGCCCTTGAGCAAGGCCCTTAACCCTGCATTGCTCCAGGAGAGGATTGTCTCCTGCTTAGCCTAATCAACTGTACGTCACTCTGGATAAGAGTGTCTGCCAAATGCCAATAATGTAATGTAATGGATCTACACACCTTGTATCTCAAGGCCTCAACTGACAACTGATTGAAAGGAAACCACAAAAACCGAACTGATCCTGCGGCCCCCTGGGAATGTTGTAGAGCTCTGTTTAGCGAGGTTTCAGCTGGTGGGCGTTCAGCTGAACTCATTGGTCTGTGTCCTGCCTCTAAGAGGCAGATTCTGTAAGAGAATAACTGTATCCTCTGATCTCCTGGGACTGGTATTGGTATTACTGCCACCAGGTGGTGAAAAGTGGTATTTTCATCCAGGTTGCGTTGTGACATAAATCACGTACCGTACAATTTGCAAGGCTACAAACTCAATGGCTGTTTTTATGTATTAATACTGCACAGTGCAATATCACATCGGTGTGCCATAGTGGTTAGCCCTTGGTTTGTCATGTTACATGTCTGGTTATATGTTCAAGCCTTTGCTATGCTACTGCCATCTTTCTTTAGACAAAGCAATAAGCCTGAATTGCTTATGATAATAATAGAAAATAGAATCTCAAGGCGCTTATGTGTGCACACAGCTTAATGCCTGGACCCGGAAGGAGGGTGGTTCAAGTCCCGGTGTAGACACGATAAGATCTGTTGGGCCCTTGAGCAAGGCCCTTTAACCCTGCATTGCACTGCATTGATTGTCCTCTGCTTAGTCTTATCAACTGTATGTCACTTTGGATAAAACAAATTATTTATTTATTATTATTACATACACTCACAAGCACTTTATTAGGAACATTTTTACTTTCTTACACCTACTTATTCATGCGATTATCTAATCGGCCAATTGTGTGGCAGCAGTGCAATGCGTACAACCATGTAGATACGGATCCGGAGCCTCAGTTAATGTTCACATCTAAAAATGTGATCTAAGTGACTTTGACAGTGGAATGATTGTTGGTGGCAGACAGGGTGGTTTGAGTATCTCAGAAACTGCCAATCTCCTGGGATTTTCACACACACTAGTCTCTAGAGTTTGCAAAGAATGGTTCAAAAATCCAGTGAGCAGCAGTTCTGCAGACAGAAACGCCGTGTTAATGAGAGACATCAGAGGAGAATGGCCAGACTGGTCAAAGTTGACAGGAAGGTGACAGTAACGCAGATAACCACACATTACAACAGTGGTATGCAGAAGAGCATCTCTAAACGCACAACGCATCATAACTCTAAGTCGATACACTACTAAAAAAGTCTTATAAAGACCTAATAAAGTGCTCACTGAGTGTATAGTAATTCACCTGTGATAAGGGCTAGCCTTAAGATTATACAATAATGGTATTCCGTGCCGTTATTAAAGCATCCTGAGGTGAAATATTGAGGGTTTTATGAGTCAGAAAGAGTTTATCTGTAATCTGAGAGCGTTCCTCATCCTTGTACAGGCCAGTCTGTAAGCCAAACTAAACAAATTATATCTGCCAAATGAGTAATGTTAGAATGAGCCCTCTGTCTCCCTGTTTCCCTCTCACACTCGTTTCTGGTGAGTGTTCCAGGGCGGCCTGTAGCGTAGGGGTTAAGATACATGACTGGGACCCGCGAGGTCGGTGGTTCAATCCCCGGTGTAGCCACAACCGCACAGCCATTGGACCCCTTGAGCAAGGCCCTTAACCCTGCATTCCTCCAGGGGAGGATTGTCTCCTGCAGTCTTATCAACTGTACGTCACTCTGGATAAGATCAACTGCACGTCTGCTAAAAGCCATTAATGGAATGTAATGTGAGCAGTGGTCATGTGAATGTTTGCTTCATGAATCGAGTGCAAGGAGAGGAGAGAAAGGAGAATCTGTCTCGTCCTAGCCTCCATTTTACGCTCTCTCTTTCCCATCCTTGCGCACTCTTTCTCTCCATCCTTCCTCCCTGCCCTCCCTACCCAGCTCCGGACCGGTCGGAGTCTCCTGCCCCCCCAGCGGTGACCCCCAGCCGAACAGAGAACACCCCCACACCCCCCCCGGAGAAGGGCCCGTCCGCAGCCCCCGCACCCAGCAAGAGCAGCAAAGCTGGCGAGTACAGTCCCCAACGACGGTGTTTATGGATGGGAAGCAGGCTAAGAAGGCTTTCACCACCAGCCAAACAGCACACCAACACAGGCCCAGGGCGCGGAAAGCCATTCCGCCATTTTAGGTCAAAATAACTGTGAAATTGTGCAATTCTCCAGATACGTACGGTCTGCATTGTACGTTAATCTATAAAGAATGGTATCGCAGTCCTAAAATAGACAAACTATAGACAAAAAGGAAACAAACAAGCGACAAGTCGCAAGTTCGTGAAACTTATGTCAAGTCACTCCAAGCTGTAAATAATTGCAGATTGCTGCTGGAGTGGTTGTGGAACTGAAGATTTCATTACATTACATTATTGGCATTTGGCAGACACTCTTAACCAGAGTGACATACAGTTGATTAGACAAAGCAGGAGACGATCCTCCCCTGGTGCAATGCAGGGGAGGATTGTCTCAAGGGCCCAACGGCTGTGTGGATCTAATTGTGGCTACACCGGGGATTAGAACCACCTTCCTTGCGTGTCCCAGTCATTTGCCTTAACCACTACGCTACAGGATTTCCCCGCAGTAACCGGGGCGATGTGTCCTCAGGCCCCCCCCGTGCGGTGGACGTGGAGGTGAGGTGTGCGAGCCGGCCCTGCTTCCCCGGGGTGCAGTGCCTCGACCGGAGGCCCCCCTACCGGGGCTACGTCTGTGGCCGCTGCCCACCGGGGTACCGAGGCAACGGACACGCCTGCACCAAACTGTCCCAAGCAGGCAAGACAAGTCCACTTCCTGGAAACTCCAACTCCGCACCAGTGACTAAGGCCTGTCAGGCCCCCCTCCCGTTCAATAACAGTTCCCACACACACACACTTGCACACCAGCCATTCAGAACTAGGCAGCCTGCCACATTCTAATATAACTTATTATATTATGTGTGATGTGTTATGTGTTATGTGCCTAACAAGAGTGCGTAGGTGTGTGGGTCTGAAGAGTAAAGCAATGAGTCTGCCTGTTTGTTATAGGAAAATTAAACAAAAAACATATCATTACATTAATGGCATTTGGCCGACGCTCTTATGCAGAGCGACGTACAGTTGATTAGACTAAGCAGGAGACAATCCTCCCCTGGTGCCTTGCTCAAGGGCCCAACGGCTGTGCGGATCTTATTGTGGCTACACCGGGGATCGAACCACCGACCTCATAGGTCCCAGACATGTACCTTAATCACTACGCTACAGGCTGCCCCTGTATCGTGTGCAGATCGCGAAAAGAAAATGTTACACGCACAATGTGTGTAACATCCAGCTTTATTAGATTCTTTATTAGGCTCTATAGTATAAACATTTTTATTGCTATTGGATACAGTGTTTGTTGTTTTGGCATGACATACTCCCCTTGACACAGGTAGACGTCTCCTCAGTCTATTCTAGCGCCTTGCATTAGCCTGGCACAGACCCTGCTCTTCAGGTTTGCTTTCTGCTGTCTTTGCAGGTGGTCCACCTCTGTCCTCGCGCCCGACACCGGCCAAGAGCAAGCAGGCCAGCTACGGCCTCCACAGAGTCCTTCAGCTACACTCCCCCGCTGTGGGACCTGTCACTCAGAGGAGGGAGACTCCACCCCGCTCATTCCACCCTGTGACAATCCCTCACCACCTCCAGCCCCGCCCACTCCACCCTGTGACAATCCCTCACCACCTCCAGCCCCGCCCACTCCACCCTGTGACAACTGCCCACCACCTCCAGCTCCGCCCTCATACGCGCCACAGCCAGCCCTCCTCGGCCAATAGCGCCGGGCCGTTTAACTCCCCGGCGAGGAGGAAATCTGACGGCGGTTACTCCTGGCCCTACAGAGGCAGCCCTGCTGAGACCCCCGGCTCGAGCGAATCGCCGGGGGCAACCGCGGCTCGAACGACCGCGAGACGCGGCCCTGCCACCGTCGGCCCGCCCACCAGGAAACGGCAGAGCGAGGGGGAGCCCGAGGCTCCTCCCAGGAGAGATCTCCCGCTGGGCTCCGCCCAGACCGCGGCCCACAGCCTGGCGGCCCACGCCGTCTCCGCCCACGACCTCTCGGCTCAAGCCCTCGTCGAATCAGAGTTTTCTGCGGACGGGGAGGTGGGCCGAGCCTACGATCTCCGCCCGGTGCAGATCTTCCTTTACACCACGCCCAGGAAGGAGGTCCCCGGCTCCCCCTTTAACTCCGGCTACACCCCCCTCGGCCCCGCCCACATCCCGCTCAGCCACGCCCACACCCCACTTAACCCCGCCCACACACCACTCCACCCTGCCCATACCCAGCTCAGCCCCGCCCACACCCCGCTTAACCCCGCCCACCCCCCGCAGATCCACACCTATACCCCGCATAGCCCCGCCCACACCCTGCTTAACTCCGCCCACACTCCACTCCGCCCTGCCCACACCCAGCTCAGCCCCTCCCACACTCCACTCCGCCCTGCCCACACCCCACTCAGCCCCGCCCACACCCCGCTTAACCCCGCCCACACCCCGCACATCCACACCTACACCCCGCTTAACCCAGCCCACACCCCTCTCAGCTCTGCCCACACCCCTCTCAGCCCCGCCCACACCCAGCTCAGCTCCGCCCACACCCCACTCCGCCCCGCCCACACCCCACAGATGAGCAGCCCGGCGGTCTCCGTGGAGAAGAGCCGGACCTGTGCCGACATGCCCTGCTTCCCTGGAGTGTCCTGCTCTCCCCACAGCGAGGCCGGCTTCAGGTGCGGCCGCTGCCCCTATGGGTACGTCGGTGATGGACGAAACTGCAGAGGTACTGTCGTGCTCCTGCACCCTGCACCTGGAACAGAATCCTTACACACAGCCTTACCCTTTACTGTCTAATGCCAATTCCAAAGTACACTGATTATCATTAAAACTGCAGACAGTGGGCTTCATGGCAGAACCACTCGTAAGAACACGTTTCTTCTTAAAATGATTTTTTTCTCTTATTTAGATACCAAATTATGTGTGGCCCCGACTTGTCGTACAAGTCATATAAACAAGAGCCTTGCAGTGCATGCCTGGCACACAGAACTGGGATCAAACTTTCAAACTAGGCGTTGAAAATCAAATATGAATCGAGATTTAGCAACTGCACTGCTTAATACTAGCCTCAACATGTTATCACTCGTATGAGCCCTTCATTCGAAAAAAAGTGCAAGAAATTTATAAGAATACAAAAATGTTCTTGCATGAGATCCAATGTTTATTTTTATTGGCACTCTTGGAATTTGGAATACTTGAACAGTTTACTGCTTTATTCTTTACAGAATTGTGAAAAAGAAGTACTTTTTTTAAATTGGTAGGCTGAGAGGTGGGAAGGTGGTCAGTGATCAGGTGGAAATGTAGTGTTAGGGAAGATGTGACAGGCACTGGTTTCATACAAACATTAATTCATATGATTATATTAACTCATAGCTTCTGCTCCACTTGCTAAAATTCACTCCTGGTGTAAAATAGAGGAGGTTTTTAGGTCATCTTTTATTTTTTATTTTTTATTATTATTATCCTAAAAGAGCCATTCATTCAATGTCTGGGTGCTTGTCACAGAATATGTTCTCTTTTCTGGCTCTCAGTGATTCAGTGATTCAGTGATTCAGTGTTTTTTGTGACAAACGCAATCGCACGCGCCGACGCGTCGATGCGTTTATGTCTGGCGTCCGTTCTCACGCCTCTCTGTGTTTCGATCACGCAGCCGTGTGCAGGCGTCCGTGCGGCAGAACATGGCGTGTGCGGCTCCAACACGTGCCGCTGCCGAGCGGGATACGCCGGCCACAGCTGTCACCTCGGTAACTCGCGCGCCGTGACCTCACTTCCCCACATTCGCCGACCTCGTCTCTCTCTCTCTCTCTCTCTCTCTCTCTCTCTCCTCTCTCTCTCTCTCTCTCTCTCTCTCTCTCTCTCTCTCTCTCTCTCTCTCTCTCTCTCTCTCTCTCTCTCTCTCTCTCTCTCTCTCTCTCTCTCTCTCTCTCATCTCTCTCTCTCTCTCTCTCGCGCCAAACCGCAGTGTGATGTATCGCCCCCCTTTTACAGCCGTCTGCAGCCCCGAGTGCCAGAACGGGGGCCGCTGCGCGCCCCGGACGTGTGTGACTGCGGGACGGGCTACCACGGAGAGGCCTGCCAAACCGGTAACCCCCAAACTCTGTCCTTCCCGGCAGAACTGTCCAGGAGTGTCGACAGGACCGCCCCGGTCCACACACGCACACCCCGACGAGATAGAGGCCTCGGTCCAGTCAATATTCGTGCTTAAGTTGACTTTTTAACTTCAACTGAGTCGGGTGTTGATTTTAATTTTATGAGTGTTGACAGACACAGTGTCGATGGACGCAGTTTGGCGAGTTTAGCAATCCGCTAAATTCATTTGGCAAACTGCTTCTGCAAGGAATTAAATTAATGTTTGCATGTAATTGTAAAAGAAAGGACCGGGAGTGAGGACCCCTGCTTCGGTCCCTATGTGGGGGCCCTGTGAGCGTCTTGGCCCCTCACACTCTGTTTAATTCTCCTCAGCTCTGTGCAGCCTGCCCTGTGAGCACGGGGGTGTCTGTGTGGGCCGGGACTCCTGCTCCTGTCCCTACGGCTTCGTCGGACCCCAATGCCAGACCAGTAAGTGCATAATATAACATAGCATAGCATAGCACAACATAACATAGCATAGCATAGCACAACATAACATAACATAACATAACATAGCATAGCATAGCATAGCATAACATAGTTATAGCATAGCATAGCATAGCATTGCATAACATAACATAACATAACATAGCATAGCATAACATAACATAACATAACATAACATAGCATAGCATAACATAACATAACATAATATAACATAGCATAGCATATCATATAACATAACATAACATAACATAGCATAGCATAACATAACAACATAAAATAGCATTGCATAACATAACATAACATAACATAACATAGCATAGCATAGCATAACATAACATAACATAACATAATATAACATAGCATAGCATAGCATATCATATAACATAGCATAGCATACCATAGCATAACATAACATAACATTGCATAGCATAGCATAGCATAACTTAGTATATAACATAACATAACATATATAACATAACATAACACATAATATATAACATAACATACAACATAACATATATCATATAACATAACATAAAATATCATATCATATCATATAACAGCATGAAATAACATAACAGAACATAACAGAACAGGCCATTCAGCCTTTTCAGCCTTTTCCATACCACAAAAGAATTTCACCTTTTGCCAATTTCCATTTTATGCCCCCTCGTTCTGCTAACCGAGCTCACCCTGAACAATCGCCTCTCCAGGTGTGAGTTACCGGCTGCCTCAAGCCTTTGGGCAGCCGTTCCTAAGGTGCGTGCCCCTCTCTCCCCTCCCCAGTGGTGTGTAACAGGCATTGAGGCATTGTCAGAACGGGGGCGAGTGCACGTCTCCGGACCAGTGCAGGTGTCCCGGGGGCTGGGCTGGACCGTCCTGTGAGACAGGTACAGAACCGTGAGCCGTCGCCATGGGAGACCAGAGCGCACGTTCTTATTCCCAAAGCAGGGGGAGGTGCGTGGTGCATATCTCAACTGCCAGGCCAGGCAGTGACTGTAAATTCAGTTTTTGTTGTAAATTACATTACATTACATTAATGGCATTTGGCAGACGCTCTTATCCAGAGCGACATATTAGACTAAGCAGGAGACAATCCTCCGCCTGGAGCAATGTGGGGTTAAGGGCCTTGCTCAAGGGCCCAACAGCTGTGCGGATCTTATTGTGGCTACACTGAGGATCGAACCACCGACCTTGCGGGGCCCAGTCATTTACCTTAACCAGCTATGAATCAAATATGGATTAATGTTAATCCAGAATCCAGACCTGAGTCCTGTGACCGTGTCATTGACCGGTGTTGTTGGTGTGCTTTGCGGTCTCTCCACAGCCCTCTGCAGTCCTGTCTGTCTGAACGGAGGCGTCTGTCACCGTCCGAACACGTGCGTGTGTCCCCACGGATTCTACGGCAGCAGTGTCAGAACGGTAACCGTGGGTAAACCGTGTGCGCAAGCTGCTTATCGTCTGAGCTCAGGTCAAACCACAGCAGCACAGCGACACAGCAGCACAGCGACACAGAGACACAGCAGCACAGCGACACAGCAGCACAGCGACACAGCAGCACAGCGACACAGAGACACAGCAGCACAGCAGCACAGTGACACAGAGACACAGCAGCACAGCGACACAGCAGCACAGCGACACAGAGACACAGCAGCACAGCGACACAGCAGCACAGCGACACAGCAGCACAGCGACACAGAGACACAGCAGTACAGCAGCACAGTGACACAGAGACACAGCAGCACAGCGACACAGAGACACAGCAGCACAGCAGCACAGTGACACAGAGACACAGCAGCACAGCGACACAGCAGCACAGCGACACAGAGACACAGCAGCACAGCGACACAGCAGCACAGCGACACAGCAGCACAGCGACACAGCAGCACAGCGACACAGAGACACAGCAGTACAGCAGCACAGTGACACAGAGACACAGCAGCACAGCGACACAGCAGCACAGCGACACAGCAGCACAGCGACACAGAGACACAGCAGCACAGCGACACAGCGACACAGCAGCACAGCGACACAGCAGCACAGCGACACAGCAGCACAGAGACACAGCAGCACAGCGACACAGCAGCACAGCGACACAGCTCAGACAGCAGTGCTAATGCACGACTCTAGAGCGCGTGATATTATCATCTGCAATGAACACACAGCAAGCTACACTCCCAGCCTGTAACTGAATTTGTTCCATTTTTTATTTGAATAAATACGAGACGTTGAGTCGAGACTTGAGTATCTCCTTGTTTTATAGGTTTTGAAAAAAATTAAGATTTTGAAAGAAAATTGAAAAAAGGCTTGATTGATAGGCTTAGTCTGGCAGGGGCACTCGATCCTTCCCAGAAAGGACCAGTGTGGGTGCAGGCTTTGTCCAAACCCGGCAGTAACACACCTACTCCTTACTAATCAACCACTAGAGTCTTTGCTAAGGACCTTGATCGGTAGAATCAGGTGTAACTGCTTGTTTTCGAACAAAACCCTTCACCCACACCGACCCTTTCTGGGTAAGATTGAGTATCCCTGCTGTTGAGTATTTTGCGCAGTGTTGTGCATGTTTGCGGGCGCGCACACACACACACACACACACACACACACCTTGCAGGACTTATGTCAGTTTCCTTTTTTCAGCTGTCTGCAGCCCTCCCTGTAAGAATGGAGGCCGCTGCAGCCGCAAGAACGTCTGTTCCTGCCCCGGAGGCTACACCGGGGGGCGCTGTGAGAGGAGTGAGTACCTTACCCGCCAACGGCAGCGCAGGTCTGGGGGACCTTGTGGTTAATACGCAGCGTGTTACATTACATTACATTACATTTGGCAGAAGCTCTTATCCAGAATGACGTACAGTTGATTAGACTAAGCAGGAGGCAATCCTCCCTGGAGCAATGCAGGGTTAACGGCTGTGCAGATCTTATTGTGGCTACACTGGGAATTGAACCAGCGTCCTTGTGGGTCCGAGTCATGTACCTTAACCACTACGCTACAGTTTGTGTTTAAATTGAGTATATGAAATATCACATGGACATACATCCTACAATAAGGTTCTGGGCTGACTTAATCCGTGAAAGAAAAAGAAAGCCCACACACTTTACAACTCCAAACACAACTTTAATAAGTGATGCGCACACTTGTACAAGGAGTGCTAGTGTGCGTATACTTAATTAAGATGTGTTTGGAGTTGTAAAGTGTGTTGTGTACATTGAGCCATAGAAAGACATGGCCCTGGGATTTGAGCACAGGGGTAATGGCCAGGAACAGTCACTAACAATGAGCTGTGGTTTGAAACATTATTATACCCGGTGAATATGTGTCTTCCGGTGGTTCGTCAATGACACAAAGCCAGCACAAACATTTACCATAGACAGCCCTAGATTTACCATTGGCTTCCATAAACATTTATCATCGACAGATACACATTTACCGTAGGCATCCACACATTTACCATAGACAGATACAGAGTTGCCATAGGCATCTACACATTTACCATAGACAGATACACATTTACCGTAGGCATCCACACATTTACCATAGACAGATACAGAGTTGCCATAGGCATCTACACATTCACCACAGACAGATACACATTTACCGTTTGTGGTGTTGGCAGGTGTGTGTGAGCCCATGTGCATGAATGAAGGGCGGTGCATCGCCCCTGATGTGTGTGACTGTCCGTCCGGCTGGAGAGGCAAGCGCTGCGACAAGCGTGAGTATACACACGGAAACAACACTGATTATAACACTAACCACGTCCCAACCTGTGACACTGATCATAACACTAACCACGTCCCAACCTGTGACAGTGATTATAACATTAACCATGTCCCAACCTGTGACACTGATTATAACACTAACCACGTCCCAACCTGTGACACTGATTATAACATTAACCATGTCCCAACCTGTGACACTGATTATAACACTAACCATGTCCCAACCTGTGACACTGATTATAACACTAACCACGTCCCAACCTATAACACTGATTATAATATTAACCATGTCCCAACTTATAACACTGATTATAACATTAACCATGTCCCAACCTGTGACAGTGATTATAACATTAACCATGTCCCAACCTATAACACTGATTATAACATTAACCATGTCCCAACCTGCGACAGTGATTATAACATTAACCAAGTCCCAACCTGTGACAGTGATTAGAACATTAACCAAGTCCCAATCTATGACAGTGATTATAACATTAACCAAGTCCCAACCTATGACAATGTTATAACGTTAACCAAGTCCCAACCTATGATCCGTTCATTCAAATACTCAACATTTGTTGATGAGGATGGCCAAATTTTCTCTATCACCACTGCCTCAGTTCCTAGCATTTTAGCGCTTTTCTCTGTGTGTCTGTAAAAGCATATGCCTTGACATATTTTTTAAACAAAGCCACTATAATTTTGAAATAAAAATGTAGAAAGCGATTCAACTGTGTCCTTTACTTCAAGAAAATTATGTGACATTTGTTTTCATGATATTTATGAAATTAGTCCACTGTGCGTGCAGAAATCAATGTTGCAATGCTTGGCGGTTCTAGGCGGTAAAAGCAACCCTGGCCTTTCTAGTGTTTATAATAGTCTCCCCTCACACGTTTTCATTTGTATTACAGCCACATGTCTACAGAAGTGTCTGAACGGAGGAGAGTGTGTGGGGCCAAATACCTGCCACTGCGGACCCGGATGGCAGGGCATGCTATGCCAAATGCGTGAGTATCTGGGAACGCCAGCTCAGTCATCACAATCTTCTGGGAAGTCCCATCCCAGAACAGTGATTATAGCCTTCACCAAGTATCCGAGTACAGTGTTCATAGCGCTGTGTCTCTGTCCTGCTGTGGTCTGAACAAATCTAAACTGCTCTGGCATGTCCCTCTATGGCTGTTATTGAATGCAGTATCTGCCTTAAAATATTTTGCATGAGCAGGTATATGATATGTACAGTATATGTCTGTCACCATAAGGTTCATGATATGACAATATATGAAGTGCTTGGTACATTGTCGAATGATAAATCATAACTCTGCATTAGAAATTCCCAAATTATGGAAAGTCACATTTTCACTTTAATTATGATGTCATATTACTTTTGTTTTTACTAGCTGCTAATTTTACTGACCGCTAAATTTGTGACTGACTGTAAAGAAGATTTAAAGATCATCATCAATTAATTAGCTGATTTATTTATAATTGCCTCTGTGATCTTCCCTGATGCCGACAATGGCCATTAGTAAATCTCAGCTCGCGCGGCCGTAAAATGTTCTCTTAGCGCGAGCAGATGAAATTCACACAGGGGTGTTCAGACGAGTTTAAAGTAGAGCCGTTTCAAACAGAGCTCAGGACCACATTCCACATTCCTAAAATCATTCAGTGACTAAACTGTCACGCGCAGGGTTTGGAATGGAAGACGATGTAAACAGCAGAAGCTGTGGCATCGGGAATGCTGTCCACTCCTCTCTGTCCAGGATTCAACCAATCACGTCCACGAATTCCACTTATAACGTTATACCGCGCGTTAATGTGCGACACGTGGTGAGCACAGCTGCAAACGCTACAGAGCAAGCCTGTCAACGTCATGTAAACTTTGCTATGGTG
Organism: Conger conger; assembly: GCF_963514075.1. Classification (NCBI taxonomy): domain Eukaryota; kingdom Metazoa; phylum Chordata; class Actinopteri; order Anguilliformes; family Congridae; genus Conger; species Conger conger. Next base: position 1,911,596 of record NC_083776.1, read on the forward strand.
ATTTGGTGGGTGGTTTTATTATTTTGAAAAAGCGTTTGGTATTATAGAAGCACGAATGGGGATAGGGCAGAGGTTGCGGAGTACGGTATTAAACAACTGCGGTGACGCCGTCCGCACTTCGAAAACCGTCGGTCAAGCAATCCGTACTTGAAATCTATGTGGGTGACTTTTACGGTAACTTTTACGGTAACGACGACAATATACTCTCCACGACTCGCTCGCTCAATACTCCAAATGATACCTTTAGGTTATTTTAAACACTCACTGATGAAAATGATAACATTGAATACTCCAAAATAGTAATTATTTTTAATGCACGGCGACTTTTAAAAATCTATAAAAAGGTCAACTCGAACGGTTTTCAAAATTCCATAATATTCATGAAAACCATCTTTGCATGTGTCCGTGCATATCGATTACGTGCGTTTTTACAGTGGGTATTTAGAATTATGGAATAGCAAACTCTTCAGCAAAATATTCTCTATTCAATTCAATGTCTCAATTTAACTTTTACCGTAGGAATGTGGGATTATGGGCAATTGTATTGAATACATGGCACTATTTAAAAATCTATAAAAAATCTAATTGTTTGCAGGAAATACCAGGTACACCCTGAGAAGCTCTATGCCAGGTATACATGCTATTGATTTCATGACTTTTTACTCTAGGAATATGGAGCTATGGGAGTGCAAAATCCTCCAAGACGGTAATTGTATTCAATACATGGCACTTTTCAAAAATCAAAAAAAAATTGTATTCAAACTTTTTTCAGGAAATTCCAGGTAGACATTGACTGCGTGATTTTTACCATATGATTTTGGAATTATGGGATTGCAAAATCCTCACCCTAATTGTAATTGTATTCTAAACCTGGCACTGTTCAAAAATCTATAAAGTGCCATGTATTGAAAGCAGTTACCGTCTTGGAGGATTTTGGTCAATGTTGTCTATACTGGGCATAGATTCAAGATGGAAGTGGTCTTTCCTGAAAACAGTTTGATTTAAATTTTTTATAGATTTTTGAAAAGTGATATGTATTGAATATGTCTACCATTTTGGAGGACTTTGCAATCCCTTAGTTCCAAATTCCTACAGTAAAAGGTCACGCAATCAATGTTTTCTATACCTGGCGTAGTGCTCTTCAAGATGGAAGTGGTCTTTCCTGAAAAGAGTTTGATAAATTTTTTTTTGTGATTTTTGAAATGTGCCATGTATTGAATATGTCTACCATTTTGGAGGACTTTGCAATCCCATAATTCGAAATTCCTACTATAAAATGTTGCGCAAGAAATGTTATCTATACCTGGCATAGTGCTCTTCAAGATGGAAGTGGTCTTTCCTGAAAACAGTTTGATTTAAATATTTTATTGATTTTTGAAAAGTGATATGTATTGAATACAATACTGGAGGCCGCAGTGTAACTGGCGGGTTGTCTCTGCAGCGATCTGCGAGCAGAAGTGTCTGTTTGGGAGCCGCTGCGTCCGGCCAAACGTGTGCGCCTGTCGGAGTGGATATTCTGGGGCTCTCTGCGACAGAAAGGTAAACAAAATCTTCCTCTGCAAAAAAAAATTCAATTGTTCCGAACATAGAACTAGAATCAGTCAACATTTGACCTTAAATATTACTTTTGTTAGTAAAGTCAAAGCATTATGCATTTTCATGCAAACTCGGTTTTCAGTGATTGCCCTTTCAGTCCCAAGAGTGCCATATGGACTTATTGAACAGTGTCCTTGGGTGACGTGAAAGGCGCTTTCAATAAAATGTATTATTATTATATGGACTTACTACTACATTTTTTCAACGTTTTCTCGACCAAAGCAAAAATTCCACTTCATATTGGGCTCAGGACTGAAAGGGTTATGTTGCTAAGCAGTGTGAAGAAAAAAAAAAATTTGTAAAAAGAATTTACAAATACAGCAAGACTCGACCAAAGCAGAGTAGTCGAAAATAAACATGATTTCGTGAACCCCAACAAATTGGGTTTTGACTCAAATTTGGCAATTCCAGTAATAATTATTCAAATTAAATCACAGAAAATATATTTTAGTGTGTGGGTTAAGCAATATTCAGTTTGCTGAATATTGTGCATGGGTATTGGATTTAGAAAATGACACCTGTGTATACCTGTGCTTAAACAGTAATATTTGCATCACACTTAGTTAAGTGGTGAAAAGAGAAAATTAGATATGGTAAATGGACTCTGAGCTATGTGCCAAACTTTGCATCCGTGTGGATACACTGCAAAAAAATAAAATAAACAAAAAACAAACAAAAAATAAGTCAGTCTTATCAAGTATCTTAGTCTTAATCTTATTTCTATTACTTTTCCTAAATGAGACAAAAAAATCGAGGTGAGAAAGTTTGACAGATTTTTCACCCTGTTCTTTGTGTCCCAGCTGCCTGTTAGACGAGGCTGAATTTGGGTCCCCTGGGAAACCACGCACTGAGGACACCGTTCTACTGCACCGTCCCCTGCCCTGTTCCCTGCCCCGTTCCCTGTCCCCTGTCCCCTGTCCCCTGTCCTTTTCCCTGTCCCGTGTCCTGTTCCGTCCCGTGTCCTGTTCCCTGTTCCCTGTTCCCTGTCCCGTGTCCTGTTCCCTGTTCCCTGTCCCGTGTCCTGTTCCCTGTCCCGTGTCCTGTTCCGTCCCGTGTCCTGTTCCCTGTCCCGTGTCCTGTTCCCTGTTCCATGTCCTGTTCCCTGTCCCGTGTCCTGCCCCCACAGCCCACGGCTGTCATTCTCTCCTCATCCTCATCCTGTACATTGTTACGAATTGTAATATATATTTTTAAAGATTATAATTTATACACAAGGGTATAATATAATGTTTTGTATCAGTCTTATATAAAGCTGTTTTTAATGTGTGCTGTTTGTCTGTTTGTTCACCAAAGGTTTCTTGGACACGGTTTTCAGTCTTCCACATTTGGGCAAATGCATTTGGGATGTGCTCATTGTTTTAATAATAGTACTTGGACGAGCATGTTGTCTTCACAGAGCACTGATCATAGAAAGGTTTAGTTATTCAGTGTCCTGAGCTACACTTGAACCACACATCTTGTCATTGCACAGGACAGTAGATTAGAGTGAAGATTTGTTTTAATACAGACACTCCCGATACAATCAATACTGTCCAACTGCTGCATTTTTAAGAAATACACCAGTGTCCTTTCTGTTTAAAGCTGAGTTCATTGTTTTGAAATATCAGATGTTTCCTGAGAGGGAAATGTATCCTAATGCCGTTGTGATGTTTATAAGGGACTGGTTCAACTGGCCAAAAAACCCGACCTCAATAAACCATCAGTTACAAATATACAGCTTTTCTCCCCGTTTCTAAGCCCCAACTCTCACTGCACTCACTGTGGAACCCCTCCGTGTGAAGGACTCAAAGAGCTGTCTTAAAGATGTAGAGATAAACTAGCGGCAGTCCTCCATTTCTATAAGCAATCCCATTACCTTTCCCCTGACCCACATGCACTATGTACTACTTTATGTCCTGTAAATATCAACAGAAATCCTGCCTGTGACGATGCAAACAGGAGCGGTTAACATTACATTACATTATTGGCATTTGGCAGACTCCCTTATCCAGAGTGACGTACAGTTGATTAGACTAAGCAGGAGACAATCCTCCCCTGGAGCAATGCAGGGTTAAGGGCCTTGCTCAAGGGCCCAACAGCTGTGCGGATCTTATTGTGGCTACACTGGGATTCGAACCACCGACCTTGTGTTTCCCAGTCATTTACCGTAACCACTACGCTACAGGCCGCCCCCTAACTGCTTATTATGAATTTGCACATTAAGTTGATTGTGTACTCTGGGATTTTTCAGGTCATTACCTCTTACCCCAAGGAGGAGTGGTGTGCACTCCTCCTTGGGGTGTAATTAAATCAGTTTGTTTCCCCGAGGCTGTAAACCAAGTTTGCTGAATACCCCAGATGTCAAAGTTAGCATAACGCTCCTGACTTCAGATTTGGCACGCAGTTAACCGGGGAACAGGTGAAACAAGTTTTAACAGCCGCTGTTTGAAGGAGAGGTGTAGCAGCCGCACTTCTGAGGGGCTCATGGGAGGCTGCTGCATTCTAGCCTCTGATGCAAATCCCAGGGATGTGGGCCTAAACTGTGTTGCACAGTACTGTATATAAAATGTATTTCTTCACATTTATCATTAGCATTTCACTCCTCATCCATTTTAACATTAATTAATTATTTAATAATATATTTAGTAATTTAATATTCAATATAGTTCTACAAATTCATAGCAAGAACCATAAAAACCATCCTTTATTTTTTGTCTACTGCCACAGTATTTGGCGAAAGACTATGGTCTTCTCACTTCTCGTTCCTCAACCAATTTAACAAGAAAAAACATTGCATTTTTGGGACATTTGTTCAGTATTTGGATGAAATCTATTTTTCTGCAAACATTTTTCCCCAAATAAGTTATATTCAATTTAATTCTTCATATTTATCATTAGCATGTAATTCCTCATTCATTGTGAAAACCATACTTAATTATTTCTTTATTTGCCCAATAGTTTGACCAAAGACTATTGACTTATGTATACTTCTGATTCTCTGTTTTTCCCCATACATGTCTAGAAAAAATTAGATTCAAGTTAATTCATAATATTCATCATAAGCACCGCAATCCTAATAAAAACTCAAGCTTAATTCATTTTCAATTTTTTCACTTCTTGGGGAAAATAATAGCATATACACTTCTGTATTTTTTTTTAAATAACTTATAATCAATTGAATTAGTCATATTTATCATAAGCATCACAAGCCTCATCCATTTCAACAATAAAAACCAGACTTTATTTATTTTCCATTTTTTCATTTTGTGGAGAAACATTGTTTTCCCAACAAAAGTCTTTGGATATGTTCAATAAAATGTATTTCATCTTATGTATCATGAGCATGTACTTTCTCGCGCATTTCAACAATAAACACCTATATTACATTTTTGTCCATTTTATTCACTTTCTTGTCTTATCGATTTTTCTGACTTTCTCCAAGCACTGTTTTTCCTCATGAATTTCTTGAAAGATGTTAAATTCAAGGTATTTCTTCATATTTAGAATATTTTCACAATTCTCATCCATTTCTTGTGTATGTACTTTCTCACGCAAAATAAATAGGTTTCAATGAATTTCTTCATATTCATCACATGCATCTGATTCTGCATCCATTTCACCAATAAAACCTCATTTTTATTTTTTTGGACCATTTTCTCAGTTTTTGGACATAAGACTATTTATTGTCTTATGTATTTTTGTGATTACCAAATAACCAAAAAAAATAGTTTTTGCATCATAAATATATCAAAATACAAGGTTGTCAATTTATGTCTTCATATTTATGATACTCATCCAATTCTGCCTCCATTTCACCAATAAAGGCTCATTTTAATTTTTTTGACCATTTTCTCAGTGTTTGGACAAAAGACTATTGTCTTATGTATTTTTCTGCCTTCCAGAAAAAAAGGTTTGTCATCATGAATGTCTTAAAATACATAGGTTTAAATTTATTTCTTCATTTTCATATGCATCCTATTCTGCGTCCATTTCACCAATAAAACCTCATTTAAATGTTTTTGACCATTTTCTCAGTGTTTGGACATAAGACTATTGTCTTATGTATTTTCCTGCCTTCCAAAAAAAAGGTTTTTCATCATAAATGTCTCAAAATACATATCTTTCAATTTATTTCTTCCTATTTATGATACTCATCCTATTCTACATCCATTTCACCAATAAAACCTCATTTTAATTTTTTGGACCATTTTTTCAGTGTTTGGACATAAGACTATTGTCTTATGTATTTTCCTGCCTTCCAAAAAAAAAGGTTTTTCATCATAAATGTCTCAAAATACATATCTTTCAATTTATTTCCTCATATTCACCGTATGCATCCTATTCTGCCTCCATTTCACCAATAAAACCTCATTTTAATTTTTTTGACCATTTTCTCAGTGTTTGGACATAAGACTATTGTCTTATGTATTTTTCTGACTTCCACAAAAAAAGGTTTTTCATCATAAATGTCTCAAAATACAAGGTTGTCAATTTATTTCCTCATATTCACTGTATGCATCCTATTCTGCCTCCATTTCACCAATAAAACCTCATTTTTATTTTTTTGACCATTTTCTCAGTGTTTGGACATAAGACTATTGTCTTATGTATTTTTCTGACTTCCACAAAAAAAGGTTTTTCATCATAAATGTCTCAAAATACAAGGTTGTCAATTTATTTCCTCATATTCATTGTATGCATCCTCTTCTGCCTCCATTTCACCAATAAAACCTCATTTTAATTTTTTTGACCATTTTCTCAGTGTTTGGACATAAGACTATTGTCTTATGTATTTTTCTGACTTCCACAAGAAAATAGTTTTTGCATCACAAATGTCTCAAAATACAAATCTTCAATTTATTTATTCCTATTTATGATACTCATCCTATTCTACATCCATTTCACCAATAAAACCTCATTTTAATTTTTTTGACTATTTTCTCAGTGTTTGGACATAAGACTATTGTCTTATGTATTTTTCTGACTTCCACAAAAAAAGGTTTTTGCATCATAAATGTCTCAAAATACATATTGTCAATTTATTTATTCCTATTTATGATACTCATCATATTCTACATCCATTTCACCAATAAAACCTCATTTTTATTTTTTTGACCATTTTCTCAGTGTTTGGACATAAGACTATTGTCTTATGTATTTTTCTGACTTCCACAAAAAAATAGTTTTTGCATCATAAATGTCTCAAAATACATATCTTTCAATTCATTTCTTCCTATTTATGATACTCATCCTATTCTGCCACCATTTCACCAATAAAACCTCATTTTAATTTTTTGGACCATTTTTTCAGTGTTTGGACATAAGACTATTGTCTTATGTATTTTCCTGCCTTCCAAAAAAAAGGTTTTTCATCATAAATGTCTCAAAATACATATCTTTCAATTTATTTCCTCATATTCATCGTATGCATCCTATTCTGCCTCCATTTCACCAATAAAACCTCATTTAAATTTCTTTGACCATTTTCTCAGTGTTTGGACATAAGACTATTGTCTTATGTATTTTTCTGACTTCCACAAAAAAAGGTTTTTTCATCATAAATGTCTCAAAATACATATCTTGAAATTTATTTCTTCCTATTTATGATACTATTTATGATACTCATCCTATTTTCTCAGTGTTTGGACATAAGACTATTGTCTTATGTATTTTTCTGCCTTCCACAAAAAAAGGTTTTTGCATCATATTTGTCTCAAAATACATATCTTCAATTTACTTCTTCCTATTTATGATACTCATCCTATTCTGCATCCATTTCACCAATAAAACCTCTTTTAAATTTTTTTGACCATTTTCTCAGTGTTTGGACATAAGACTATTGTCTTATGTTTTTTTCTGACTTTCACAAAAAAAGGTTTTTGCATCATAAATGTCTCAAAATACATATCTTCAATTTATTTATTCCTATTTATGATACTCATCTTATTCTACATCCATTTCACCAATAAAACCTCATTTTTATTTTTTTGACCATTTTCTCAGTGTTTGGACATAAGACTATTGTCTTATGTATTTTTCTGACTTCCACAAAAAAAATGTCTCAAAATACATATCTTTCAATTTATTTATTCCTATTTATGATACTCATCCTATTCTGCCTCCATGATACTCATCCTATTCTGCCTGACTTCCACAAAAAAAATGTCTCAAAATACATATCTTTCAATTTATTTATTCCTATTTATGATACTCATCCTATTCTGCCTCCATTTCACCAATAAAACCTCATTTTATTTTTTTTGACAATTTTTTCAGTGTTTGGACATAAGACTATTGTCTTATGTATTTTCCTGCCTTCCAAAAAAAGGTTTTTCATCATAGATGTCTCAAAATACATATCTTTCAATTTATTTCCTCATATCCATCGTATGCATCATATTCTGCCTCCATTTCACTAATAAAACCTCATTTTAATTTTTTTGACCATTTTCTCAGTGTTTGGACATAAGACTATTGTCTTTTGTACTTTTATGACTTCCACAAAAAAAGGTTTTTGCATCATATTTGTCTCAAAATACATATCTTCAATTTACTTCTTCCTATTTATGACACTCATCCTATTCTGCATCCATTTCACCAATAAAACCTCATTTTTATTTTTTTGACCATTTTCTCAGTGTTTGGACATAACACTATTGTCTTATGTATTTTCCTGCCTTCCAAAAAAAAGGTTTTTCATCATAAATGTCTCAAAATACATATCTTTCAATTTATTTCCTCATATTCATCGTAGGCATCCTATTCTACACCCATTTCACCAATAAAACCTCATTTAAATTTTTTTGACCATTTTCTCAGTGTTTGGACATAAGACTATTGTCTTATGTATTTTTCTGACTTCCACAAAAAAATAGTTTTTGCATCATAAATGTCTCAAAATACATAGCTTTCAATTTATTTCCTCATATTCATCGTATGCATCCTATTCTGCCTCCATTTCACCAATAAAACCTCATTTTATTTTTTTTACCATTTTTTCAGTGTTTGGACATAAAACTATTGTCTTATGTATTTTTCTGACTTCCACAAAAATAGGTTTTTGCATTATAAATGTCTCAAAATACATATCTACAATTTATTTATTCCTATTTATGATACTCATCCTATTCTGCCTCCATTTCACCAATAAAACCTCATTTTATTTTTTTTACCATTTTTTCAGTGTTTGGACATAAAACTATTGTCTTATGTATTTTTCTGACTTCCACAAAAATAGGTTTTTGCATCATAAATGTCTCAAAATACATATCTTTCAATTTATTTCCTCATATTCATCGTATGCATCCTATTCTGCCTCCATTTCACCAATAAAACCTCATTTTAATTTTTTTGACCATTTTCTCAGTGTTTGGACATAAGACTATTGTCTTATGTACTTTTATGACTTCCACAAAAAAAGGTTTTTGCATCATATTTGTCTCAAAATACATATCTTCAATTTACTTCTTCCTATTTATGATACTCATCCTATTCTGCATCCATTTCACCAATAAAACCTCATTTTAATTTTTTTGACCATTTTCTCAGTGTTTGGACATAAGACTATTGTCTTATGTATTTTCCTGCCTTCCAAAAAAAAGGTTTTTCATCATAAATGTCTCAAAATACATATCTTTCAATTTATTTCCTCATATTCATCGTAGGCATCCTATTCTACATCCATTTCACCAATAAAACCTCATTAAAATTTTTTTGACCATTTTCTCAGTGTTTGGACATAAGACTATTGTCTTATGTACTTTTATGACTTCCACAAAAAAAGGTTTTTGCATCATTTTTGTCTCAAAATACATATCTTCAATTTACTTCTTCCTATTTATGATACTCATCCTATTCTGCATCCATTTCACCAATAAAACCTCATTTTAATTTTTTTGACCATTTTCTCAGTGTTTGGACATAGGACTATTGTGTTATGTATTTTCCTGCCTTCCAAAAAAAAGGTTTTTCATCATAAATGTCTCAAAATACATATCTTTCAATTTATTTCCTCATATTCATCGTAGGCATCCTATTCTGCCTCCATTTCACCAATAAAACCTCATTTAAATTTTTTTGACCATTTTCTCAGTGTTTGGACATAAGACTATTGTCTTATGAATTTTTCTGACTTCCACAAAAAAATAGTTTTTGCATCATAAATGTCTCAAAATACATATCTTTCAATTTATTTCCTCATATTCATCATATGCATCCTATTCTGCCCCCATTTCACCAATAAAACCTCATTTTAATTTCTTTGACCATTTTCTCAGTGTTTGGACATAAGACTATTGTCTTATGTATTTTCCTGCCTTCCAAAAAAAAGGTTTTTCATCATAAATGTCTCAAAATACATATCTTTCAATTTATTTCCTCATATTCATCGTAGGCATCCTATTCTGCCTCCATTTCACCAATAAAACCTCATTTTAATTTTTTTGACCATTTTCTCAGTGTTTGGACATAAGACTATTGTCTTATGTATTTTTCTGACTTCCACAAAAAAAGGTTTTTGCATCATAAATGTCTCAAAATACATATCTTCAATTTATTTATTCCTATTTATGATACTCATCTTTTTCTACATCCATTTCACCAATAAAACCTCATTTTTATTTTTTTGACCATTTTCTCAGTGTTTGGACATAAGACTATTGTCTTATGTATTTTTCTGACTTCCACAAAAAAATAGTTTTTGCATCATAAATGTCTCAAAATACATATCTTTCAATTTATTTCCTCATATTCATCGTATGCATCCTATTCTGCCTCCATTTCACCAATAAAACCTCATTTTAATTTTTTTGACCATTTTCTCAGTGTTTGGACATAAGACTATTGTCTTATGTATTTTTCTGACTTCCACAAAAAAAGGTTTTTGCATCATAAATGTCTCAAAATACATATCTTCAATTTATTTATTCCTATTTATGATACTCATCTTATTCTACATCCATTTCACCAATAAAACCTCATTTTTATTTTTTTGAACATTTTCTCAGTGTTTGGACATAAGACTATTGTCTTATGTATTTTTCTGACTTCCACAAAAAAATAGTTTTTGCATCATAAATGTCTCAAAATACATATCTTTCAATTTATTTCCTCATATTCATCGTATGCATCCTATTCTGCCTCCATTTCACCAATAAAACCTCATTTTAATTTTTTTGACCATTTTCTCAGTGTTTGGACATAAGACTATTGTCTTATGTACTTTTATGACTTCCACAAAAAAAGGTTTTTGCATCATATTTGTCTCAAAATACATATCTTCAATTTACTTCTTCCTATTTATGATACTCATCCTATTCTGCATCCATTTCACCAATAAAACCTCATTTTAATTTTTTTGACCATTTTCTCAGTGTTTGGACATAAGACTATTGTCTAATGTATTTTCCTGCCTTCCAAAAAAAAGGTTTTTCATCATAAATGTCTCAAAATACATATCTTTCAATTTATTTCCTCATATTAATCGTAGGCATCCTATTCTACATCCATTTCACCAATAAAACCTCATTTAAATTTTTTTGACCATTTTCTCAGTGTTTGGACATAAGACTATTGTCTTATGTACTTTTATGACTTCCACAAAAAAAGGTTTTTGCATCATTTTTGTCTCTAAATACATATCTTCAATTTACTTCTTCCTATTTATGATACTCATCCTATTCTGCATCCATTTCACCAATAAAACCTCATTTTAATTTTTTTGACCATTTTCTCAGTGTTTGGACATAGGACTATTGTGTTATGTATTTTCCTGCCTTCCAAAAAAAAGGTTTTTCATCATAAATGTCTCAAAATACATATCTTTCAATTTATTTCCTCATATTCATCGTAGGCATCCTATTCTGCCTCCATTTCACCAATAAAACCTCATTTTAATTTTTTTGACCATTTTCTCAGTGTTTGGACATAAGACTATTGTCTTATGAATTTTTCTGACTTCCACAAAAAAATAGTTTTTGCATCATAAATGTCTCAAAATACATATCTTTCAATTTATTTCCTCATATTCATCATATGCATCCTATTCTGCCCCCATTTCACCAATAAAACCTCATTTTAATTTCTTTGACCATTTTCTCAGTGTTTGGACATAAGACTATTGTCTTATGTATTTTTCTGCCTTCCAACAAAAAAGGTTTTTCATCATAAATGTCTCAAAATACATATCTTTCAATTTATTTCCTCATATTCATCGTATGCATCCTAGTCTGCCTCCATTTCACCAATAAAACCTCATTTAAATTTTTTTGACCATTTTTTCAGTGTTTGGACATAAGACTATTGTCTTATGTATTTTTCTGCCTTCCACAAAAAAAGGTTTTTCATCATAAATGTCTCAAAATACATATCTTCAATTTATTTATTCCTATTTATGATACTCATCTTATTCTACATCCATTTCACCAATAAAACCTCATTTTAATTTTTTTGACCATTTTCTCAGTGTTTGGACATAGGACTATTGTCTTATGTATTTTCCTGCCTTCCAAAAAAAAGGTTTTTCATCATAAATGTCTCAAAATACATATCTTTCAATTTATTTCCTCATATTCATCGTAGGCATCCTATTCTGCCTCCATTTCACCAATAAAACCTCATTTTAATTTTTTTGACCATTTTCTCAGTGTTTGGACATAAGACTATTGTCTTATGTATTTTTCTGACTTCCACAAAAAAAGGTTTTTGCATCATAAATGTCTCAAAATACATATCTACAATTTATTTATTCCTATTTATGATACTCATCCTATTCTGCCTCCATTTCACCAATGAAACCTCATTTAAATTTTTTTGACCATTTTCTCAGTGTTTGGACATAAGACTATTGTCTTGTGTATTTTTCTGACTTCCACAAAAAAAGGTTTTTGCATTATAAATGTCTCAAAATACATATATCTACAATTTATTTATTCCTATTTATGATACTCATCCTATTCTGCCTCCATTTCACCAATAAAACCTCATTTTATTTTTTTTTACCATTTTTTCAGTGTTTGGACATAAGACTATTGTCTTATGTATTTTTCTGACTTCCACAAAAAAATAGTTTTTGCATCATAAATGTCTCAAAATACATATCTTTCAATTTATTTCCTCATATTCATCGTATGCATCCTATTCTGCCTCCATTTCACCAATAAAACCTCATTTTAATTTTTTTGACCATTTTCTCAGTGTTTGGACATAAGACTATTGTCTTATGTATTTTTCTGACTTCCACAAAAAAAGGTTTTTCATCATAAATGTCTCAAAATACAAGGTTGTCAATTTATTTCCTCATATTCATCGTAGGCATCCTATTCTGCCTCCATTTCACCAATAAAACCTCATTTTAATTTTTTTGACCATTTTCTCAGTGTTTGGACATAAGACTATTGTCTTATGTATTTTTCTGACTTCCACAAGAAAATAGTTTTTGCATCACAAATGTCTCAAAATACAAATCTTCAATTTATTTATTCCTATTTATGATACTCATCCTATTCTACATCCATTTCACCAATAAAACCTAATTTTTATTTTTTTGACTATTTTCTCAGTGTTTGGACATAAGACTATTGTCTTATGTATTTTTCTGACTTCCACAAAAAAAGGTTTTTGCATCATAAATGTCTCAAAATACATATTGTCAATTTATTTATTCCTATTTATGATACTCATCATATTCTACATCCATTTCACCAATAAAACCTCATTTTATTTTTTTGACCATACACTCTTATGTCCAAAAGTCTTTTGTGATTTCTGCACAAAAAAAGGTTTTTTCATCAAAAATGTCTCAAAATATTTTTGCACATTATTATCTTATGTTTTTTTCTGATTTCCAAAAAAAAAAAAAAATTCTGATTTTTTGCAAATACTTTTTCCCCCATGAATGCCTTGAAATATGTTGTATTCAATTAAATTCATATTTATAATAAGCATTGCAATCCATTCAAAGAATAAAAACTCAAGCTTAATTTATTTCCCATTTTTTCACTTCCTGGGGAAAATAATAGGGTATTATCTCATGTATTTCTCAGATTTACAGCTAACATAATTTACCACCAAACTGTACAAAAGCTTCCCATTTAGTTTGAATTCTACTCTTGAGAGCATGGAATTAGTTTTTAAATTGACTCACTGCCACCTAGTGGCTGCCAAATAAACCATTCTGACTTACAAGGAGAGCACATCAGGTTATTATACCAAATTATATATATATGTATAACAGAATGATATTGGCTTTTGGAATCTATTCTAATGTAACTCAGATGTCTTCTTTATTTTACAACATATTATTAATAGCAACTGTGGCAGAATCAGCGATGTAGCATACTGGTTATGGAGCTATGGTTGTTGGTTGTTTCTGCAGTAGGACATTTGTACCCTTGACCAGCATACATAAAACATAAATTACTTCAGTAAAGCACTATCCAGCAGTACAGTAAAGTGATTGCATGTAAAAAATATTGTAAAATATAAGTCTATTTTTATTCACAGTATTTTGTTTTGATACAGAAAAAGCAAAAAGTCCTTTCACCTCTATGCCTGACTCAGGGCAATCGACCAATCAGGGCAAGTGTTGATTTTGTATTCGGCTTGGATATTTATAAATAAACAGGGCAATAAATTAGCATATTGTTGAGTAGTTCACTCTCTGTGGGCATGACGACCTCACAAAGTTTCATATATCATCCATGTAATATTGCCAAAAGGCAACTACAAACTTGTAGCAAGGGAAAGACAATATTGGCCCTACTATAACAACAAACTTGTGTAGTTATCTGCAGTATTTTCTTAAGTATGAAACTTAAGACTTGGAGACTCAAGGTTTATTTGGTGCTGTGTTTTCTATGTCAACACATTACATTTCGCTGCACAATATTAACATCATGTGATTTGTGGGGTCTAAAACTTAGCTGTAAACTAAGTTTAAAAGAGTAACTCTATATAAGTGTCATGTACATTTGCAGATATTTATATCAACTCTAAAGATGGCACAGCCCTGGTAAGCAACCATTGCTAGCAGAACAGTTGGAGTGTAATGGAAGCATAACACCTGTACAACTCACTCATACAGGAAATAAAACTACTTTGGTGCTCAGGGCTAGGGAAGGTGCCACTCACAGTCCCACCAGTTATACACACATATCTGCAGGGCCATTTCTTCATTTCCACCAATGACTCCTTGTTCTACAGACAGGTAAATTCTGCACATATATCAGGAAGTATTTTTTTTTCCACAGGGAACTGTCAGTGCTGCCCACATCATGTTGTCCAGGCAGAGACCCAGGCGGTGTTCAAGTCTAGCCTTAAAGGTACAATAGGCAAGATTTTTGTGTTAAAACATTGTTACAAGACCATTGTAAATCCCTTCCTATAATTGAAAAAGCCTCACTGACATGTTGACTCGCCCTCTGCCTGTGTTTATAGTCCTTAAATTTGGGTTTTCTAACTATGCAGTTGACGGGCCGGCAATCTGTATCGTATAGCTGTACAATAATTCAAGCTCATTCATTGAAAATTGGCCAATGGCGTTTCAACATCAGTGTGTTCATTGAGAAATGAGCGTGTAGAAATTAGGTGCTCTCCTCAGAAACATGCAAGTAGAAATTAGAAATTAGAAACATGTGTGTAGCCATTGGAACCAAATGTAGCCAGCGAGGTAAAATGTGTCTAAATCTAGGAGGCAAAGAGCAAGCAGAGATAAAAAGATGCTAGTCCTCAAATGTTTTTATTAATAACAAGCCACCAATTGTTATTCTGGCTGTTCTACCTTTAATGCATTTTCCTTGGAAAAATTAATGTGGTTTCAGGGAAAGTGCACAAAGAAAAAACAACCATACTGAATGCAATCATAGAGACAGGAGCTAGTGAATCAGGAGTTACTGGTTAACCTCATTTAAACTGGTAGGCCATTTAATCATGTAAAATACTGAAAAACAATCTTTTGAAGTGCAGGATGATGATCTTTTAGAGCTCCACGATCGCTCTATTGGATATTCAGTCATTGAGAAGAATCTGTTTAACCCAGCTGAGTTGAATACATCATGATCACATATGCATCATGTACATCATACGCATGTACACAACGCAGTGTCACCAACCTGTCCCACAGTGAGATCAAATGAAGAACAACAGAGGGGTATGACATCACATTAAAATAACATGATGACAAGAACAGGTCATTCAGCCCAGCAATGCTCGCCTTTTCCTACCACTAAAGTATACCTTAGTTTGCCTAAAAGCTAAATAGTGCCTAGCACCTAAGGAAGCCTGGTCGTGCCTCCACTACATGTCCTGGGAAAAAAAACTTCCTAATGTCTGTACACAATTTCCATTTATGCCCCCTTGTTCTGCCAACCGCTCTGCTCACTCTGAATCGCCTTTCGAGGCTTTTAAATTAATTAAAGGGATTAACAACCAAATGACCTCAAAGATTGAAGAGATTAGGCATCTTATGTCTGGAATCAATCTGGTTGCCCTTCTTTGAACCTTTTCCAGCATCTTTCTTGCAGATTGTAGGTATAGTGAACAGACTGAAAGAAAAGGAAAGACGATGGAGTGAGCAAAAGGAAGGGGGGGGGGGTCATCACAGTCACAGAGGTAGAGGAAGGATTATTTTCTCTGCAGCTGTGGCTCCCTCTAGGTTACCTGTATGAAGCACTGAGCCACAAGGTTAAGTACCCGAACTGGCCCACATGCCCGCAAGGGGCAGTATAAATCACCGCAAGGGGGTGTCTTGGGGCATGAGGGGGTGGGGGGCGGGGAAGGGGCAGGAGGGAGGATATATATAAACCCTCTCGCCTCTGAAACCACGACAGGTGTTCCGCAGACTCCACCTGCCTGTCCTTTTGCAGCGGGCCACATGCCCCGGGGCCCAGAAAGGATCCGTCATTCAAGGGATGGCATGCTGAGCAGCCAGGGGACTGCGGCGGACACCCCCGGTCATTGGATCGGTGGCAGCTGGTCTCAGGTGCTATTTTCACTCCGCGCACAGCCATGGGCAGCCCCCACCCAGGCCTGGGGGCCCCGGCAGCCCCCACTCTCCCCAGCGCCGCCATGAAGTCCACAGGGAGCGACAACGGCGGCTTCGCCTCCGACCCCGACGAGCTGGACAGCGGCAGCGAGAGCTCCGGCAAGTCGACGGGCGGGGGCAGCCCGGCGCGGGGGCCCCGGGGCCAGCGGAGGGCCCGGCGGCTGGGCAGCGTCAGCAAGCAGCGGCAGGCGGCCAACGCGCGGGAGCGCGACCGGACGCACAGCGTCAACACGGCCTTCTCCGCCCTGCGCACCCTCATTCCCACCGAGCCGGCCGACCGCAAGCTCTCCAAGATCGAGACGCTGCGCCTGGCCTCCAGCTACATCTCGCACCTGGCCAACGTGCTGCTGCTGGGCGAGGACAGCCCCGACGGGCAGCCCTGTCTGCAGTACCACAGCGTCCTGCAGGGCGGCGCTCACCTCGCCGGCCCCGCGCTCCGGCCCATCTGCACCTTCTGCCTCAGCAACCAGAGGAAAATGGTGAGAAAGCGTGTGAATTTGAGTGCGTTTCCGTGCGTCCTGTGTGCGCTTGAAGTCACGCGCTTGGTGGTGGATGGCGCCCAATGCGGGGGCGAGTTGTTTAGCTTTCCGTATTCAACGGTTCTGACACTATTGGCTTCCGCAGTGCAGAAGTTAACCAGTTCTATTTTTGGAGTTGTCTGGGTGGGTGGCGCAGAAAGAAAGAAAATAAATACATGTGTCTTGTATGTAGGCTATCTATTGGAAAGCAGAGTTACATGTTCAAGTGTGAGTATTCTTGCTGTTAATCGGTGTGGTAAATGATCACAAGCATGTCTTAACAGGCACAAAATGAATGCGCTGTGTTGTTAAAATTAATAATCAAGTAATGATGCACATATATCATGATGATATGATGATGATGAACAAAACCGAGAAAGTGCAATTGAGACTACAAAGTTAAAACATGTGATTTTTACCTCGGCAGGTCAGAGATGGGGAGAAACACTCGTCTGTTTGACTGAGCTGTGGAAACGGAGAGGACGCATGCTCGGACAAGCGCCGATGTTTACATGTAAAGACGACTACTGTTGTATAGAAGAAAGAGGGGGGGGGGGAAGAAGCTGAACTTTGTATATTTTTGTAATTTCAAGAACGAAAGGGAAGGGAGGGGGGGGGAGACTCTCACTGAAGTGCACTTTGCGGTTTATAGGAAGTGTTTTGGTAAAATGTAACGCGAGCCCGTGTGTACAGCTGCACCTGGCAATGGAGCTATTTCAGTATCAGAAATGCTAAACCTCGGCGTGCCGTTCCGAAATGAAAGTATTACCTCCGCAGCCAGCCACATGGCTGTAACCGAAACCAGGACACACAGTGGTTGCTGTCAGTATAGAGACGGCTCTCTTGCCAGCTGGGCTGAGGCACTCAAGTCTCTCCTGTATTGCTACGCTATCTGGCCGTAAACAATAATGTTAGCCGTATTTTACTATACGTACAGATAGTTTGGTGAACTGCGCACTGGGGAAAATGAGTCCGAATACCAACGGTATTTATGAACGGTGGAGGGCTAGTCAGAACTAAATATACACAAACAATTATTAAAAAAATTTTTTTTAAAAAAACATAGTCTGCGCACCAAAACATTAAACATAGCCTACTCGGCTTCGATAAACCGCGAACTTGTGGAGAGATTAAACATAGGTGTTTTCACCTACAGATCTGCTCCTACTCGCTATATTTTTTGCTTATCGTTTGTGTAGAAATTGTGTTGTGTGAAAATCCCGGGAGGGATTTTACCACCACATGCGGTACCAACATCATACCACGGTCAAAGTCACATAGATCTTGCCCATTCAAATGTTTGGTCATAGAAAAGATGAAACCACCTCACCATCAGCATGCTTTATATATTCAGTTGATTCGCTGTTTGGAGGAGCAGTCTATTTGTGATACTGAGCAGGTGTACCAAATATATTTTATTATATTTATCTAATATAATACGTGTGGCAGCAACTGAAAGCACACAAGCATGCAGACATGGTCAAGAGGTTCAGTTGTTGTTCAGACCAAACATCAGAATGAGGAAGAAATGTGTTCCAAGTGACTTTGACCATGGAATGATTGTTGGTGTCAGACGTGGTGGTTTAAGTTTCTTAGAGACTGACGATCGGGGATTTTTATGCACAGCAGTCTCCAGAGTTTACAGAGAGTGGTGCAAACAAACGAAAACATACAGCGGGCGGTGGTTATGTGGGTGAAAATGCCTCGTTTATGAGAGGGGTCAGAGGAGAATGGTCAGACTGGTTCAAGCTAAGACATTAACTCAAACAACCACGTGTTACGCAGTACTGCTATGCAGAACAGCATCCGTGAACATACAGCACATCAAACCTTGAAGTGGATGGGCTACAGCAGCAGAAGACCACACCAGGCTCACCAAATCTGGACAGTTGAAGATTGTAAAAATGCTGCCTGGTCTGAGGAATCTCCAACACAAATCCATGGATCCGTTCTGCCTTGTGTCAACAGTTCAGGCTGGTGGTGGTGGTGGTGGAATGGTCTGAGGAACATTTTACAGCCCCTTAAAACAAACTGTACATTGTTTTAATGCCACAGCCTACCTGAGTATTGTTGCTGACATAGCCACAGTCTGCTCATAATAACAAGTTCAGTGTTCTCCAATGGCCTCCAGTCACCAGATCTCAATCCGATAGAGCACCGTTGGGGTGTGGGTGCAGTGGGAGATTTACAGCATGAATCTGCAGCAATTGCGTGATGCGATCGTGCCAATATGTTTCCAGCACCTTGTTGAATCCATGGCACAGATAATTCAGGCTGTTTGACAAGGGAGGTCCAAGCCAGTACTAGAAAGGTGTACCTAATAAAGTCCAGAAGCTGGACACACAGTATTGACATTACTGCGAGGATATTGGAATCCAATACAGCTACATAAGAAACTTACATAAGCTTTTTATAACCCTCAGTTGGAAATTACTCTTAAGGGCGGCCTGTAGCGTAGTCGTTAAGGCACACGACTGGGACCTGCAAGGTCGGTGGTTCTAATCGCAGTGTAGCCACAATAAGATCCACACAGCCGTTGGGCCCTTGAGCAAGACCCTTATAGCCCTGCAATGCTCCAGGGGAGAATTGTCTCCTGCTTAGTTTAATCAATTGTACGTCGCTCTGGATAAGAGCGTCTGCCAAATGCCTGTAATGTAATGTACTCTTATCAGTCTCTGTTATGGAGCTGTATTGGGCCTTACCATACAAATATCCAGAAGTTGTAACTTCAGTTACCATGGAATTGACTTATTCAGCAGTCTGAAATTCCTTAAGAATTGTGAAATTTGGTCCCAACACCTCAACTCTCCCAGGGAAAGAATGTGTGAGGAGAGAGCGCCAGAGAGAGAGAGACTGCTTCTGTCCAGAAGCCCTTAAATTGAAATATCTTGAAGTAAATTCATTTTGGTTACAATTTTGTATCGTATACCGACTTTGTTAACATATTGTAATCTGGGGTTCAAATATAGAACAGCAATGTTTACTTGCTTGTATTGCACAAAACGTGTTGCTATAATGTTACTAATACGACATCTGATTATTTTAGTTGGTCAATGACAAAAGTAAAAGAGGCACCTCAAACCCTTATGCAACTTATGCTATTTTGAATATTGTTTTGCATCATATGAAAAGAATAGTGTTAGATTTGACAGTGTCAGATAAATGCACTTTGTTGATAAATTTGGTTTTTCAAGTACTGTTAAAAAATAACTGATGTGCCCAACAATACATTATTACCAGGACAATTTAAACTGTGACATGTACAAACCTGTTCTGTACACGAGTGTCCTATCGAAATACCGCTTATGAAAAGTTACACAACAAATTAAGATCCAAATTAAGTAAGTAATTTACACATGCACTATTTGCTGAAATATATCGGCCTACCTCTCAAAGTATTTAATATGCCATTTATGTCAGCATACTTGAATTTACCTGGACCTGTGTCCATATTGCAATACTGTTGTTTTATTTTGCACATGGCAAAACATGAAGCTGCTACAAATGACACATGTATTTTTGTATAACAGAACAATATGAATATAACCAATTGCATATCAATAAGTTCATTTTCATTCAAATTATTAAAGGTATTTTTAAAATGATGGCTACTTGTTTGTTTACCTTTGTGCATGTTCTTCAGAGAGAAAAAAAACCCCACATTAAAATCTTTTTAAAAAGTTTATGACATGGATGACTTCGCAGTGAAAATATTTTCAAAAATATTATTTACTCGGTTTAGAGTCTGTACATCTGTACATAGAACATTATCCTAAAAGACTTGTGGATCATCCAGGCGCTTTGTTCTGCAAAAGTGAGACACGCAAGTATGTTTCTCTAGTGGTTTTGGCTTCTAAAAAAAATATATTTGTGGGGTGGTGAACAATAATTACCTTCGCTGAATCTAGAGGCCGGAAGTTCTCTGGTTGTTCCTCTTTGATCCTTTGTGGACAGGCCGTCACCGGGGCCTTGGAAAGGTTTTTGCAGTCCAGCCACTCCTGGGAAGATTCACTGTCCCACGTGTTCCCCCTTTGGAGACCTCTTTCCAGACTCACTTCAAAAACCTTTTTTCTCATGCGTTCTGAAATTTCCTTTGGCATAGCGTGCTTGCAGAAACTGTGGTGATGACTTCACTTGGACACTAAGGTTCAATATGAGTGAGGTCGAGATTCAACAGGCTGCACACAAGCCACTGAGCTGTGCCCAATCAGCTGAATCTAATTTAAAATTTGGTTAACTGGCTGATTGCTTCACTAAGGGGGCACATTCACTTGGGCGATTATGAGCATTTGATAACTTTTTCATAAAATAAATGAAATAGTGTGAAAAAATGTGATTTGCGTTTACACAGCTTCCCTTGAAGACATTACATTTTTACATTACATTTTTTCAAAAGAGGTGAAACCATGCAGTGTGACAAATATGCAATAATAGAGGACACGAAGAAGGAGGCAAATACTTCCCAGCCCTGTACGCGGCTCTTCAGATCAAGACCAGACTCACCTGTATGAACGGTTTGGATATGGCAAAAATAAATAGCCCGCTAATAGACGACTTTGCACATTTTCCACACACACACACACACACACACACACACAGACCACAAACTAAATATGGGTGTACACACATACACCAACACAGACCCCGCAAGAAGAAAAAAAGAAACGAAATCAAATTTATACCTTGAATTCTTTATTTTTAAAAAAATTCAATTGATATCAGGGTAACGAAAAGAGTAACCAATATTAGAGAGCTGGCACTGCATTTTATGTTTGATGTCCACGGCAATTTCGGTTTAGAAGTGGCACCTCACCAGCGCCATGCATTTACATTACATTATTTTTGACACTTAATCCAAAGTGAAAAGAATGAACTAGAGTTGGATAGAACCGACATTAAAAAACAGGGCTTACTCCTTTGGCAAAACAGGCAATTATAGTTCAGGAAAGTAAAAATCAGACAAGGGTCCTCATACTTAGAGGAGAGAAGGCATACCCCAATGCGTACCCCAACAAGTCCAACTTGTTTGAAAAGTGTCGATCGAGGGTCCAGATCGCGCCCTACATTAAACCGAATGCTTTCCTTCCAAAATAGGCGGTGGGGAGTAACTATAAGGACCCACTGATGAAGAATAAAACAAAGAAAAGAAAAAAAACCAGGACACGGATCAATTTAAAGATGGCCAAATACAGCACCTTAGCAATCGGCGCCATTAGCCCAGTTGTGTTTGGGAGGCTGGTTTTGACGATTGGTGCTCTTTAAGTGTAAACATTATTAGTTTAGAAAAAGGAGTTAAAATCAACACTGTGAAAGCCCTTTATATCGCATTTGAACGGGTTATGGTTGAAAGTACAGGAGGTAGAATAGAAAAAGAAAGAAATGAAAACGAAGGTCAGAGGTTTGTAACAAAACATTCTACGGCTCCCGTTGCACTGAGCTGAAAATGCAGGGCTCAGCCTTCGTCCTCCGGATCGGACTCGGATTCTGCAAAAAAAACAAAAAAACAGACCCAATTAAAAATCAGCCGTGTGAACATTCCTCATTTTCACAGCAAACGATGCACTACACTGCATCTGGCCTGGCAGTGTGAACAATGTGACGACAGTGTCACCATTTGTGATTAGAAAATGTCCTGTACGAAAACATATTCCCATTGTATCAACGTTATCATTATTACGGTTACAGTTTCAACACAATCTACTTTCTCAGACGAACCATTGCTTGTATTATGGGAGACATACAGTGTAGTCTCCGGTCCAAAAGTTTGGGAATGTGTTATTCTTGCTATATATTTAAAGCTGCAGTAGGGCCAACTTGCTCAATGGTCGCACTGCAGTGAAAACATTTTGAAATGCATAACACCCATCGACCCAGCCTACAGAGTGATACAAGCACCCTCGCCCACTGCTTCTCCACGCACCTAATTGTGTACGTGTAATCCGGCAAGCAGGATTACAGACAGGCGCAGCTACAATAAAAATGTCAGCTCCAAGTGTCCAAGAAAAACAACGGAATCTTTTGCGGCAGATGGGGAACACGGCACTTTTATGTGAATGAAACGGTTAACGGTTGTCCGTCGTCAGTTAACTTTGAGAGCGGGAGGACTCGGTAGTTTCGGTAGTTCCTGTAAAATGCCCGCACACACCTTCTTCGGCGTTCTTGAGCCACTCGACAAACTTCTTCATCTGCTCGAGGAAAACGCTCTTCCCTTTCGCAACGTGAGCGTCGGTGTACCACTTCAAGATGGCCTCTTCGCTCAAAACGTCCGCTGCAACAGATTAAAAAGAAAAGGATGCGTGCGTTTCAGCAGTGGCGTGCACAGACATTTTGGGGGGCAGGTGCTAAATTTAAAATTAAAAAATGTTAAAAAAAAAATTAGAAGTACCCTTTCTTATTTCTTGAAAAAAATAACGTTACAGTGGCACATCTTGTACTTAATTAGATATTTATTTATTTCAGTACTCATACACTCATGCAGATGTTTAATACTCAAAAGGTTTCCACAAAATTACTGTATCAATTCACACAGAGACGACGACCTTTAGCATTCACTATTTCTGTATCACAAGGACAAGCAAAAATGTCTTTCAAAAAGGGCACTTATCTGGTCAGAGGGCAAAGGGGCAGGTGCTTGAGCACTACCTGGGGCCTATCTGTGCATGTCCCCGTGTTTCAGGACAGCAGTGGAAAGGCGGAAAGGCGTTGAAGCGCACCGAAGCCCCGGGCAGACTACGCACCTCTATAGAGCAGCACCACGATCTTCTGGAAGGACTTCATGAAGTGAATGTTATCGTAGCAGTACTCCTGGATCTTCAGCAGCAGAGTGAGCTCTGACTGCCCCTGGGAGGTGAAGGCGCTCAGAAGGGGACTGTATTGCTGGGGAGGAGAGGGGAGTATACCAGAAACACCGTGTAAAACCTCCATAGAAGACTTGCCAATGGGCAACCAAAAGGATTAGATACACATATATCGAGTAAAATTTAATTTGAGGTGCTGTTGTAGCACTGGGGCACACACATCCTATGAAAGTCAATAACACTGTGTGGGAGCCATGCTTCGCCCTACGCTACCCTGCTGTAAAATCCAGCTATGCCAGCTTCACCAGCTTGAGAATTGGGCTGCTCATGCTGGTCATAAGCTGGTCTAGCTGAGTATGAGCTGGTCAACCAGCTAGTGCTGGTAGCTTGTCTGAGCTGGTAGCTGTTTGAAAACATAGCTTGAGTTAAGTCAAACCATGTCAAGCAGGGAGCTGGTCTGAACTGGTCAACCGGCAAAACAATGTCAAGCTGGGAGCTGGTCTGAACTGGTCATCCAGCAAGACCATGTCGAGCTGGGAGCCGGTCTGAACAGGTCAACCAGCAAGACCATGTCGAGCTGGGAGCTGGTCTGAACTGGTCAACAGCCAAACCATGTCGAGCAATTGAAATTGTACTTCCCTCTAGGGTCTTTCTGCGCACTTATCCCTGGTTATGGGTATGCACTTTGTTGTACGTCGCTCTGGATAAGAGCGTCTGCCAAATGCCAATGATGTAATGTAATGTAATGTAATGAGCTGGGAGCTGGTCAACCAGCCAACCAGCCATTTAAAAACCTAGCTTTCAGCCGGGTACCACAGTGCCCAAAGCAGGGCCCCCCGGCCGAGACCGCGGAGCTGACCTTCAGGTGCTTGATGGCTTGTTCCGTGACCAGCTCCTCCTTCTTGTTCCACTCCACTGAGCTCATGACGCTGGACCAGACGATGCTGACCATGGTCTGCTCGGAGATGCCGGTCTTCTTCATCTCCTCCCTGACGTAAACGATGATCTGAGGAGGGGAGCAGGCCAGGAGCCAATCAGCTGAACGCACCGTATGGTCACACAGGAAATTCCTCCTCCCGTCTATTTGGCTAGTTAGCACTTTTCACCGCTGTCTTCAGGCTATTTTCATCGTGTTCCGATGACGGAATCCACATGTTTATTATTGGTGAAATATTTATACGTTTCCTTACTTCCAGATAAATGCTACTGCTGTCCAATGGGTCAAGCTAATTGCTAGACCCAGATTCATTTTTTTTGCCTAATTTATTTCTGTAAATCCCAGAATCAGAAAAACCTATAAATTAAATCATTTAATTGTGTTTCGTGTTTACTCAGGTTCCCGTGGACTAATAGATGTCTAAACATCAGAAACCATTCAGTCCAACCAATATGCAATAGAGGAATGGCAGGGCGCACATTTTCATGGCACTGTACCTGAAAAAGAAAGTCAAAGTTAACTTCTGGGGCCAATCAAGTTACATACACAAACTGTTTTGCTCCAACATCTAAAATGTCTAAAGGATCTTAGACAGCTGCTGATGCAATAACCTTTGTGTGGTCCGCCTGACCATGCAAATATCCCTGATTGACACCCCCCCCCGACTGGAACGGGCGTCACAATGGGAGGTGGGGCACCTTCTCAGTCCCAAATATGAAGAGGCTCCAGTCAAAACCAAAGGGGGTTTAGTTTTGGTCGAGAAAATGTAGTAAAGTTCACATTATACTCTTCATTCAGGCCATTTCACGTTGGTTAGAATACATTAGGGGCTGAAAAGAACAAGCAAAGCGGTCATTACGATTGGCTGAAAAGGTCTAAGTTCTATAAGACCGAACGGATCAAGACAGGCTTTACACGCCCCCAGCTAACGGGTGTCACACAGCGGGGAGGGGGTGCCCTCAAAAGCCTTCAGACGCGGAGCAGAGAGGACGGAGGAGGAGGAGGCGTGCTCACGTCTTTGAAGGGGTCCCCGCGGGACATCTGCTCCTGGAGCTCCTTCTGCAGCTCCTTGCGGGCGCCGATGGACTGCTGGTTCCGGGCGAAGTCGGACAGCTCCTTCAGCCCCGCGTCGGTGAAGTACTTGGAGAAGTGTTCGCAGCTCCGCTTGTTGGCAGGGAACAGCTCCTGCAGAGGGAGCACAGGAGACCGCCGTCAGCCGAGCGTTTCAGCCGCGTCAGGTAAACGGTGAACGGGTCAGGGCAGAGGCCCCCACGGCTGGTCCTGGAGAGCCGCAGGGTGTGCCAACTAGTTTACACTCAGCACTTAATTCATCTATTAAATCAGCATTAGTTAACTCAACTCACCTGGGGATTCTTGGGGTTGGATTGGTTGCTGATATTAACGGAAATAAAATAAAACGGCACATCCTGCGGCTATACAAGACCGCTGGGTTAGAGAGAAGACCATCACCACCCCCCCAAACACACAGCGAAATGGACCACACTTTACCATCATCCTGTTGTCCATGCCGACTTTGCGGAGACTGCCGGCGACGGAATTGATGTCTCTCTCGTTTATCCAGGCTTTGAACAGCTTCACGGCGAAGGCCGGTGAGACACCTGGAGAGGGAGAGCGAGGGAGGGAGAGAGAAGGAGAGAGAGAAATCTGATTGAACTAATAAAGGGCATTTTGTTGGTTTGATTGGTTCAGTCATTAAACCAGATCCGTAAATGAAGTTACATCCTGGTTACAAAAAAAAAAAAAAAAAAAAAAACCTTCTGGCAAGTGGGTCCTAAGGACTGGAGTTGACAAACGCTGGTCTAGATTACCTGCTAGTCTAATACTTGCACTGTTACCATCTCAACCTATAGGCCAGTGGAGAATGGGCATCCCCCTATAGCCAGGTTCCCCTCAAGAGTTTTTCCCTTCAGGGAGTTTTTTTCTCGCCACTGTTTGAGGGTTTTTCTCCTACTAGGGAGTTGTTTACCCAATATGCTATCGGGGGGCTTGGGGCTGATATTACCCGTTTCTTCCCTTACAGATTACATTTCATTTCATTTGGCTGACGCTTTTATCCAAAGCAACTTACAATTGAATAGACTAAGCAGGAGACAATCCTCCCCTGGAGCAAAGCAGGGTTAAAGGGCCTTGCTCATGGGCCCAATGGCTGTGCGGATCTTATTGTGGCTACACCGGGGATCGAACCACCAACCTTGCAGGCCCCAGTCACGTACCTCAACCACTACGCTACAGGCCGCCCCAGTTCGGAGAAAATCAAACTGAACCTGACTTTACCCTCTTTGACGAGAACCTCGTTGAAAAGGCTGCTGACGATGGAGGCGGAGATGTGCCCATTGGCCAGCAGGATCCCAGTCAGCATGGCCAGCTTGTTGCGCTCCGACTCGGAGAAACCTTTCAGGAACAGCAGCAGCTGCAAGGAGATTTTTTATGTTACATTATTGGCATTTGGCAGACGCTCTTATCCAGAGCGACGTACAGTTGATTAGACTAAGCAGGAGACAATCCTCCCCTGGAGCAATGCAGGGTTAAGGGCCTTGCTCAAGGGCCCAACGGCTGTGCCAATCTTATTGTGGCTACACCAGGCTTAGAACCACCAACCTTGTGTGTCCCAGTCATTTACCTTAACCACTACACTACAGGCCGCCCCACGTATGTGACGTATTCCAAAATACACGTAGGTTTGGCAGCACAACAATTATACACACAGTAAAATTATGGAATAGACACAAAGTTATGTTGACCTATTTCCATAGTGGTCCTGGTTGTACTTGGGAATTATTGCCAGCACAAGTCACTTAATTTGATTAGTAAAATAAAACTTGAATCTCTTTCCATATACTCATTTGCAACATGGCACAATAGGCAGAATAGGAAAACGGGACAGACAACTTCTGTAAATGTCAACAAATAAAAAAACTGAGACAGGCCTCACCTTCTTGATCTCCTCCTCAAGTCCTTTCTCCAGGTACTTGTAACGCCGGATTAATTTGTTAAAAACCTGAGGTGAGGACGAAACAAATCAGAGAGAAGACCACCACACCATAACTGGGCTAATATTCGCTAGTTAAGGTAATCGTTTTGTCATGCTGTTGCGAAACCACCGTTGCGCGTCTGTTTCTCAACATTTATCAGTAGACAAGCAGACATTTACAGTATGTAAACTCAAGTAACAAGCAGCCCTCCAAAGCACCACCTTAACTCTAAAGAATTTCCTGCAGGAAACACTGCTTTATGAATATGCTACCTGACAGTATCGATCAAGATTAATAATTCAAAACTGGTTGTAACCGTCTCACAGAAAGGCCACCCACCTGAGCATATGCTTGCATGGTCTCCAGGTCTTCCTGCGCAGTAAAGAGACAGAACTCTGTGCGGGTCATGTCATCAGACAGAGTTCCACCTGGGGCTGAAACGGAGAAAACAAAAGCGTTTGTTTTTCATCTAAAGACACCTATAAAATGTAGGAGAGAGTATGTAATTGCTCTACGCTAGGGGTGCACAACTCCGGTCCTGGAGGGCCGTTCCACATGCCGGCTTTTGTTCCAACCAGTTACTTTCATTCTAGTTTTCCCGACAGCTCTCTACATTACACTGGCTCTCACCTGCGCTAGATCGCAGTGAAATCTTTAGGATACACCTGCAGTCGGTGACTGGAGCCGGTGCTAATACAAATGACCAAGACGCAGTACGACCGAGCCAATTAAATAAGTAAGAGCAGAAGTTGCCATAAAATCCTGAAACGGTTTCGGGCCTTGCTGCGCACCCCTGTTGTGCCCAGGGCACCACACAAACACACTGCGCCGACACGTCAGTAACGTTTCTGGGGTAGACTGCGCCGACACGTCAGTAACGTTTCTGGGGTAGACCGCGCCGACACGTCAGTAACGTTTCTGGGGTAGACTGCGCCGACACGTCAGTAACGTTTCTGGGGTAGACCGCGCCGACACGTCAGTAACGTTTCTGGGGCAGACTGCGCCGACACGTCAGTAACGTTTCTGGGGTAGACTGCGCCGACACGTCAGTAACGTTTCTGGGGTAGACCGCGCCGACACGTCAGTAACGTTTCTGGGGTAGACCGCGCCGACACGTCAGTAACGTTTCTGGGGTAGACTGCGCCGACACGTCAGTAACGTTTCTGGGGTAGACCGCGCCGACACGTCAGTAACGTTTCTGGGGTAGACTGCGCCAACACGTCAGTAACGTTTCTGGGGTAGACTGCGCCGACACGTCAGTAACGCTTCTGGGCGATGAAGTGTGCACCGCACCCAGCATTCCGCCGGCCACCAGGATGTCGAAGAGCGTCTCGGCATAGCGCCGGTAGTCGAGCTTGGCGCCGGAGGCATCCAGGAACTTCGCTACTGCTTCCAGGTCACTGCCAGTTTGATTCAGACCTTGAACGATGCTTTCCTGAAACTGGGTAGGGTCAAATCTCTCCTTTTCATCTGAAAAACACCATTTTCATGTTTACAATTTTCTTTTCTTTTTTTTTTTTTTTTACAGCAGACAGCAGTCAAAATTCAGCACGCGAAATGAAAACGTACCTCTTTTCCTAGTTTTAAAACGCTGACCGGTTAGCGTCGGCTTTTGCTGCTTCGGATTATTCATAAAAGACACCCTAAGGAAGGAAGGAAAAAAAGATAAACAGATTAGCATTCCCTTGCTAAATAAAGGCAGTGGGTAAAATATAACTCGCCAAAAAGGGTTCCGGTATGAGTACACATAGCAACAAAGGGAACTGCCACTTAAGTCATATTTTTAAATGGTTGGCATTTATATAGCGCTGTATCCAAAGCGCTGTACAATTGATGCTTCTCATTCACCCATTCATACACACACCATGCAAGGCACCAACCAGCTCATCAGGAGGTTAGGTGCCTTGCTCAGGGACACTTCGACACACCCAGGGCGGGATCGAACCGGCAACCCTCCAACTGCCAGAAGACTGCTCTTACCGCCTGAGCCAACGTTAGTTCAACAACACTAACAGGAAGTAGAGCAACACAATAAGCACTAATATTTACAGGTTTAATCGCCATTTCATTCAACCAGTTACCCAAATTAGTAGGCTAGAAGTGTGCGCCAATACCTAAGAGTGTTTTCGAACTAAATATGACTCATTGTTCAGGCAGCATGTCTTTCGTGAAATTTCAATGCTGTCTGCAAGTCAGCCGAGGTACATTTCCTGTTCTTTTGGCTCTCCAGCACTTTAAAATAAACAATAACTATGAGGTAAAGTGCGGACTATCACCTTCAATTTGAGGGCATTTACAGCCCCGCCCGGCCGCCAGCCCGCCAGCCCAAATTATGACAGGGTGTACATGTTGAATCATGCTGAACTACGTCATGAATAAAATTGAATAAAAACTAGCGTTAGCCTAATGGTTCCCATCATTCAAAGTCTGTAAACACATCTCCATTGAACAGATGCAATATCTCTACACGTATGAGGGCCACTTTTAAAATGAATAATGCATATAGTTAGCTGCCCAGACAGCGAGCGACTCCGGAACAGATATGTACCAATTCTGGGCCAGCAGTGACTTTCAGCCAGAATCGACGCAGTTCCGGCCAGGAGTTACCGGCTATATGGGTTGTGTTTCAATGGTCAATATATCTGCTAAATGTAATCTATTTAGGAAATATATGCTATTGACACTGTCTTGCATTCAAAACAAGGGCGTGTATTCTGGCGTGCATTCAAAACAAGGCCGTGCAATCTGGCAACACGTTGCCACTTACTCCATAGTGGGGAATTACTTTTAGAATGCGATCTAAATTAATGTCATTTGTTCAATTTCAAACCATACTGCCTGTCAAGTGCCACTATTCAGAGAAGGGCCATAGATGTACAACGTGTGGGAAGTCTTGCAATTGGACTAAAGACAGGCTATTTATACACAGGTTGTTTAAATATCTGTTTAAATTCGGGAAATTTTCTTCCTGCACTTAACTCAGCCGAAGCAATGTCACACTTTGGCTCTGACGTAGCCATTTTTAACCGGAAAATGCACGATCGATGTAAACCTGTAACTATCGTGTGAAGATGTTTAAAGTCAATATAAAGCCTTTACAAATGTCAAAAGGCTTTCTTTTGCTGGCTTTTTTAAGTTAGTTAACATGTCAGCTTAACGTTAGTGCATAGAATGCCCGGACTGCACAGTGTCGAAGTTTGGCTGTTATTACACACACCTTGTTCCAAAATGGTTCCCCCCCCAAATCTACTTTCAACCACAAACAGTGACCATGATAGATGCAAAAAGTCTGTCAAATCAAGACTTTGTCGCCCCAATTTTTAAACCCAGCGTTTGCTAGCTTGCAAAAAAGACAAACATGCCCACACATGCCCAGTCAAGGGGTAGATCATGTAATGTGTAGCATCGAGGGTTAATTTCGCAAACACAGCTCATCATCATAGTCTAAAGACATGCACAACCAACATGCCGACGGTAACGTTAGCAAGTTATTCCCAAATCAACACATAGCGTTAGCTAGGCTACCCATTTGAAATAGCAGACACAATAGAAAACCAATGGAAAGTAACGTTGCCAATCTTAATCAGCAGGCTATCTTAACCAACATTCACAGATGCAGCGTGCAGCAAACTACAGCTAGTCAATTTAGCTAGCCTAACTATAGCGTTAGCTAGGCCATAATTTCTAAGGCCAAACTGGCTAATAACGTTAGCCAGAACAGCAACCTAGCTAGGCTAATGAAAAATGTTAGCCGATTTTAAAATACGTTTGCACAATATAGAACGTTAACTAATGCCAAGTTGGCTAGCCAGCCAAGTTAACGTTGCATAACTTCCTTC
Source organism: Conger conger (assembly GCF_963514075.1). NCBI lineage: Eukaryota > Metazoa > Chordata > Actinopteri > Anguilliformes > Congridae > Conger > Conger conger. The sequence goes on from NC_083776.1 coordinate 1,943,295, forward strand.
CTAGTAGTTCAGCTAACTATAACTTGCAGCGTCCAACATAACCTTAACTATTAGAAACATTCAAGGCTACATTTTAGTAAGTTATGCGTCTGTATTTATTTAGGCCATGAACATAGTGGCTTGTTAGCTAGCTGGTAAGCTACACTGTACTGATTCAGTCCTTTGCTATAATGCTAGCTAGCTAGCTAGCATATCATTTTCGCGATAGCTACAGGTTGACAGGCTAGCTAGCTAAACGGAATCAGAAAATATCTAGCTGGCTAACTATTTTCGCTAAAGTTAACGTATATGACGAAGTGTCGAAAACCAAAACTACATTAGTTAGCAAAACCAGCTAGTAGAAACAAGCAGGAACCTACCGAAATCAATGCAGATCTAAAATAGTTTCAGAACAAAAAACGACTGCGACTCTACCCAATTCCTCAGCCCCAACTAAAAAATCAAAACAAAAAAACACAATAAGATACAGCCTAGTGCGCCGGCGCCACCTTGAAACGTTAATCCAGACATTTGCGCAGGGTATATTGGAGCTATGAAAGTTATCATTTCTTTTGTATGACGGGTTTGATTTACATAAACACATATTGATCGTTTAAGTTAAGTTCATATTATTGGATAATAAAGACTATTGTTATTTAATTAAACCATTTATGCGTGAATATCTTTAAAAAGCTAGACTTCACTCCCCTCCTTTTAGATTAGTTGCTATGATCCCAACTTTGCCTTCAGTAAGTCGATCCTATTATTCTCTTGGAAGGGGGTGTAGTGTATTGTTGAGTTAGCCTTATTTTGTTTTTATTTTTTACTTTGAGCGCGGAGTTTTAACACATATGGCCTGAGTAATTAATTATCTATAAGTCGCATTACTCTTTTTGATTTGACGCTTTAATTTGGTAATGATCCGTTTATACACCCCCTCCCTTCCTCTCCTCCTTGTGCTGTGCTCCCTTCAAACCTTATTGCCACAGAATTGATCAAGCTCTTTGACTGTATCGACCAGGGATGGGAGGATGTTACCAGATCACATGCCAATATATATAATTTTGCTTGCATTACAGCGGATTGAGTATGCCAAACCAATTAGAATGGCGATCTGCTCTTATTATAGTTCAGCATTAATGAGTCTTAAATATGACACGTCGAATGTAACATAGGCAGGATGAGATTGGGTCATATTCAGCTGGATGCCATTCAATGAGGGAACCTCTCCAACTGGAGAATGTGATCTTTGTCATCAGAAAAAAAAAGAAAGTGCATGTTTTATTCACGTAATTCAGAAAATTGACCTCAAAACTGTTTTAATTTGGGAGATTCCATTTTTAACCTCACCTTCATTTTCCTGGAACAGATGGGAATAGTTTACCGTATTTGATCATTTAGCGTTAATTAACATTTTTAACAGTAGGTGGCGATAATGCTCCAGTGGGGTAGTAATTCAAGCCAAATATCAAGCCAAAGTAAAAAAAAATAGTCTTAAATTTTTCTTTACTCCGACACACAATTACGAATACATGTGATTCATCAAATTTCTCTTGGCTTAAAAATACTGGCATTGACAGGCATTTAAGAGAGTTCCAGAGGCCCAGGAGCAGGGTCTTAATGCTTTTTGCTGTTGGATATATTAAATATGTTTTTGCTCATTTTGATTTGCTTGTTCAAAAGATTACTTTCATTGTGTAGCTGCCATGACACATGCCATAGGCTTTTTGGTGGGTTTATACGTTGTGCTGCTGCTTCAACAAAGTTTGACAGAAACTCTATAATCCAGTTTAAGGGCGCACCTGCATTCCTGAAAGCTGTCCTGCTCATTATTGGGAGAACCTGTTTGGCTTGTAGTCGCAGTTAAGAAGCATATACCAATAGCAATACCCCGATTTTAGAATCTTATTTCAAACTGCGATGGCATTGTGTGATTTTAGTCTGTCCCTCTTCTGCCTAATACAAGGATAACAAAACAAACAAACAAAAGAGGAGCAGTTTCATAACTTTTTGCTATGTGGCATCTGTCTTTGTTAACTTTCTGGATATCGCCGCCATTTTTAATATAAGCACCTTATTAGGTCAGGTTTCCAGAAAGAACAATGACTATTTCTTATATCAGCACCCGGTGGTCATTAAAAAAACCTCAACATGTTATTTTTCCATCTCTTGCAAGGTTCTGGTTTCAGGCCAAACTGCGCACAATTCAGAATCACTCTGAAGCACCATATAGTCAATATTGTTTCAGCTGCACAGCCAACAGGTGGCAAAAAGTGCCAAAATTCATGCCAGCCATTTTCCCTGACTTCACCAATGCTTACTTCACTAACGCTTACCTTGTAATGACTTTTATTTCCTTTTATTTTAGTAAAGTCTTTCCAGAATTTGAACACTATGTACGTGCACATTTCTGTATCTGAAATCACGCTGACCAGCAAAGTATATCAGTGCAAAAATATAAAAGGAAATGAGGAATTTGTTAATTTAATGCGCCGGTTCTTAAAAAACCTTTTAATAGCGGGACCCAAATCAGAAATACTTTTTAATACATAACTTAAAAACTTACGAAAAAAATTAGAATAAAACACTTTTCAGGGACCTAGCCTCACTCCAGGGCCCAGCTCATACACTCCGTGAGCCATTTTGGGTCCTGACCCTAAGTAGTGCTGATTTAGGAGATACACATAAATGTCTAATATTTTTTAGAACAAGGAAAAGTAGATACCAGATATAAACACGCCATGCCCACAGTACTACAGTCCTGTAGTGTAATATGTACTGATCAGTGCTAAACCCCCGCTTTGCTCTGAAAGGCTTCCCCTTCTATTTAGCCGGGCTTGGTAATCCTCATCCTGGGAGAATGCAGTGAAGTGTCCCTGCTCGGTGTGTGGAGAAGGCAACGTACGCACAAGGAGCGCTCTCCCGTGTGCACTGCAGCTCCTTCAGCAGCCTTTCCATTTCTGACAGAGAGACCCTGATAAGGACGTTCACCTGGAGATTTTCCATTCCAGTGTGTCGACGACAGAAGACGATTGTGCTTGGGCCCTGAAAGAAAAGCCTGATTCACTCTTCCACTCAGCACCAGGGCATCATGTGAGGCCAGTGGATTGTGCACATTATCCATTTGAACCCTGAAATGAGCACGGCAGCCATTTTGCAGTTACACAAACTAAAATGAATATGAATCTGAAAACATTTAATGCAAAAAAAACAAAAACAAAGGCTTATGCCCATCTCCCCTGACACAATTGCTTGCAGACAGATCTATCACATTCATATTGAGACTATTCAAATGGGCATTGTGATAATTTATGAGTATATGTATAAAGTGTATTGGGTGAACCATGTAGCCTTTTTATATGTAGTCCCCCCAATTTTAGGAAATGGCTGCGAAAATGTTTATTGGACAGGTGTGTTCGGTTTCTTTGTTAGTTCATGCATAAAATAGCTAGCAAAGGGTCTAGAGTTGATTGTAGGAGTGCATTTAGAGTCTGTTGTTCTTATCTCTCAACAGGAGGACCAAATAAGTGTCAATGCCAGCAAAGTAGGCCATCATAAATCAGAATTAACCAATCAGAGTCATATGATTAGATGTGTCAAAACCATGTTTGGTTCATTATGAGAAAGCAAGAAATTATGAAGGTAAGCTCAGCAATGGCAAATGACCTGGTAGACCATGGAAGACAAGTGTAGTTGATTATGGAAGAATCCTTCAAATGGTGAAGAAAAATCCCTTTGTAACAGATCAAGAATATAGGCGTAGGTGTGTCCAAGATGACCATCAAGAGAAGATTACTCAAACAGCTGGCAAGCCCCAAGAATATAATGGCCTAGGTTACAGTTTGCAAAAACATACATTAAAATAAACTGTAGAATTCTGTAAGTGTTATGGACAGATGAGATGGAGATCTGTACCAGAGTGATGGAAAGAGTAATGTGTGGACAAAAAAGGAAACTCATGATCTAAAATGATCCACCACCATCTGTAACTTGTGTTTATTGATTATGTCACTGCTGCAGGATGAAAGTCAAAGTATGCAGAACCATCTTGTCTGCTCAGAGCCAAGCAAATGCATCAAAACTGATCGAATGACGCTTCATCGTGCAGCAGGATAATGATTCAAAGACATGTAGCAACCAAGGAGTTTTGGGCCAAAAAGTGGAATAGCCATGACTGGCCATTTCAATCACCTGACCTCAATCCAACTGAGCATGCATATCACATGCTATCTGAACACCAGAATGAAGACAAATAGCCCCAGGAGCTGAAGAGGGCTGCATTATAGGCCTTGCAGAGCATCAACAGGGAAGACAACAGGGGGTGACATGGCTCAGGCAGTAAGAGCAGTCGTCTGGCAGTTGGAGGGTTGCCGGTTCGATCCCCTGCCCGGGCTGTGTCAAAGTGTCCCTGAGCAAGACACCCAACCCCCAAATGCTCCTGACGAGCTGGTTGGCGCCTTGCATGGCAGCCAATCGCCGTTGGTGTGTGAGTAGGTGTATGAATGGGTGAATGAGAAGCATCAATTGTACAGCGCTTTGGATAAAGGCGCTATATAAATTCCAACCATTTACCATTTACCATTTACATCCGATGTCTGGTAATGTCTATCGGCCATAGATTCAGGCAATCTTGGCATATTGAATATGATGAACTCTACAGTGGATAGGGGCGGCACGGATGGTGCAGTGGGTAGCACTGCCGCCTCACAGCAAGGAGGTCCTGGGTTCCGTCGGCCGGGGCCTCTCTGTGTGGAGTTTGCATGTTCTCCCCGTGTCTGCGTGGGTTTCCTCCGGGTTCTCCGGTTTCCTCCCACAGTCCAAAGACATGCATGTTAGGCTGATTGGAGAGTCTAAATTGCCCGTAGGTATGAGTGTATGAGTGTGTGAGTGTGTGAGTGTGTGAGTGTGTGAGTGAATGGTGTGTGTGCCCTGCGATGGACTGGCGACCTGTCCAGGGTGTATTCCTGCCTTTCGCCCAATGTATGCTGGGATAGGCTCCAGCCCCCCTGCGACCCTGATCAGGATAAGCGGGTTCAGATAATGGATGGATGGATGGATACAGTGGATAGGCTACAGCAGTAGAAGTCTAAAAAATAAGTCTAATAAATACCTAATAAAGTGCTTGGTGAGTGTACAAATCCGTCTGTATTTTTTCTGGAACCAACAAATGGTGGTTCCCCTGCTTCTCAACAACAGAAATTTACATTGGCATTACATTTTCACACTGCTATGCAACTAGTCTTGTGAGGACATCCCAGATACTCATGACTGCTTGCTTAAACTCACAGATAACAGCACATAGCAACACGACATAGATTTACATTGACAAATAGGCCAACATATTATGGAAAACTATTGTCAGTGTCAACATATTTCAATTTATTAGTTCATAGTTTTTGAACAAAAGCCAATTATCGCTAAACACTCTCCACAATGACAATAAATTACATCAGGCAGGTTATTTTAAAACATTTTAATTAAAAATACCTAAAGGTTATTTTGGGTTTTACTGTACATAAAGTCATACTTCGCTATACAGTTTAAAATATATTCCTGGTGTCACCATATTCGTAATATATTTAGATGCTTTATGTATATGTATACTTTATGTAAATCTGTTTACAACTGAGGTGAAACTAAATTATAATACAGTTCACTTGGCCTGTCGCCGGAAAGTGTCACACAAATCCCGACCGTTTCATGGTATCGTTCCCAAAATGCCTACAGGTGCAGTTGTAGGGAATTCAGCCAGCATGATCTACATCCGGAGAACGTGCAAAAAAAATATTTTCTTGATAAAGAACAAGCATTCGGTTAGTTAAGATTTAGTGAGGACAGCAACGCCCGGAATGTTCGATGATCGTCACAGTGCTATATTGACTCCATAATAATTTAGCCCATAAATTGTCCAGCTACATTTAGAATCCGTGATGAAGCAGCAACAAACACGGGCCCAGCCCTTTCTTTTTCTTTTTTACTTTCACATTGTTTTAGTCACTAGTTAATGCGGGTTTTTGGTTAAATTTGTTGGAAAAAACCAGCACCCTTTGAGACATCCTCTTTTGCAGCACGCTACGGAGTCTGTTTACAGCAGCAGAGTTTGTCGTCAAACAGAAAGCAACGGAAATAGCTACGTCGCTGCAAAGTAAACATTTTAATTGGGGGAAACAGTGATGCAGGCTACCCGAATGAAAATGAGCTACAGTGCCACTGACTTGCGGTTATCGCTTCTTCTTTTGCTTAAGAGATTTTCTTCGTTTAACTATCATTTCGTACAGTTTATCCATACCCTCGTGAAGGCCCTCGCCAATTATGGCACAAGCCGGCTGAACGTGATAAGCGGTGGCCGGACCAAGCTCCTGGAGCGCCAGCTGTTTCTCAATATCAGCGACTGGAAGAGATTTGGGAAGATCTTGTTTGTTTGCAATGACCAAAAGGGGAGTCCCTTGGTTCTCCGCAAATTTGGTGACTTTGTGCAGTTCGGTTTTGGCTTCTTCTAGTCTGTCCACGTCCACGGAGTCCACCACGTAGATTATACCATCCGTGCATCTGCTGTACGATTTCCACAAAGGCCTCAGTTTCTCCTGTCCCCCGACGTCCCAGAAATGACAGCTGATGCCCTTTGCTGTGCCGTTGCTCAGTTTAATCTTTTCTGTGTTAAAACCGATTGTAGGCACCGTGTTGACAAACTCGTTGAATTTCAGTCGGTAAAGAACAGTCGTTTTCCCTGCCGAGTCCAACCCCAACATTACAATATGAAGGGACTGAAAAGCTGATATGTTGGCAAAACTGTTTCCCATTTTCCTAGGCTGTGGACAGGTTAATTGAAACAATGTCACACGCACAGCAAATAAACAGCTGCTGTTAAAAAAACATAGTAAGATTCCACGGAGTATTTTCCCAGAATTGGTCACTGCAATCCTTGGACTGTGATTTTGTATATGCTATAACCCAATAATGATCAAACTTACACGTTCTGCAGCCGTAATTCAGTGGACCGGTCTCATCGTGCAGGTTCACTGCACGAACACCCTGTTCCTCCTCTGCAGTATGCATAGAGGAGGGGATCACTGAGAATGCAGCAGAGCGATTTACATTTGTAGCATAGCCGACCGTAGCCCACTCTCCACGAAAAAGCAGGTTAGCTTCAATAACATTTTGCTACACTGAAAACCCGAATGCTCTACGAATCAGTATATTGCACCTGCAACAGTACTATACCCGTTTTATCGCCTGTGGATTCAATGGGAAGGCGAAGCGGTCCAGTGGTCGAGTCAGACACGCTTGCAGATGGCAAGTAAACAGCCTACTATTGAGGGTTGGTCCTCTGGGAATCCAAGTTCGCCAGTCTTGCGATAAATCCAAACATTAAAAAAACGCGGTCTCTTATCTCAGGTCCATTATTTTCAAAATCGCAGGGAAATGTCAGTGCCTGCAGGTGTCAAGGAACCGCCATCCATGATCCACCTCATTCTGTTGTTTCCGTCGGATACGTGCGCTGTTGGGTCTTGCTGACAGAGAACCACGCGCAAGTCGGATCGGAAGGTCCGCCCACTCGAACCAGACACAACATCCTTTCAACATGCAGTCTGGCGCTCACCCCACACTGTACTAAAAACCAAATCATCCTACAATACAGGAAATTATGACCATAGCGCTATAGATCAACGCCTGTTTACAATCTCGGGGGAAAAAAACATCTGTGACATCCTCGTTGCTTTATTTTCCCGACCGAGAACTGGTAAATTTGAAAAGATTGGTGATCTAGGCAGAATCCTCGTTTTCTGATTTCGATGTCAATGATAATAACGTGTTCTTCTTTTTCTATTTAGCAAGATGCAGATATAACAATGAACGTAATTTTTGTTCGTTTATTTTTCCCCTAACACATTTTCAAGGTGTCTTTCGTCCAATGCATCTATCAACAAACTTGCAAATCCGTGTTATGGATCAGTAGTTTTTCATGAGTAAAAAGAACAGTATGGTTTAGTTTTCTGAAGTAATTGTATACCAAATGCAGTGGCCATGCTTATTCCAGCAACAGGAAACATGACTGTGCATACATGCAAGACTAGCACCGCCGTGAGCTGCCACGTTGCTTGCTGTCACTCTGTGGTCCGTCAGTTAAGCTCACACACAGCCATGATTTAGAGAAGAAGACCCTTCATGCACCCTGAACTAGCAGACTGTAGGCACCCGATTGACCAGCAGGTGGTGCGGGAGGGACGAAATGTGGTCATTTCTGGCCGGCTGAAAACTTCGGTCACGTGGTGGTGCTGTGGTTAATTAGGTGTCGCCCTATCGGGCTGCCACGGGCGCTGCTCAGTAGGGTATATCCAAAGAGCAGGAGCGACAGGGCAAACTCAAATTTCAGTCATCGGTGCTGGAAAAATATGCAGACCTGGGCCTGCAGAAATGAATGGGGACGAGCTTCAAACTGCCTGATGCACAAGAGGCTTATTTGTGTGTGCAACATATTTGGAACGATCATTTCAAAGTAACGTTTTGTCATTTAACTCAGAATAAATGAAATTTTTGGGGGGCTGTTGCGCATGTTTTTAATTCAGTGTTCTAATCTTTTCATCAATTTGATCACAACATATCACCTATATACATAGTAATAACTGTACACTGATCTGGTGTCCATATGCGTTTGTCTTTTTTGCATTGTTCTCCTTGCCCGTTCTAATAAAGGATTTTTTTTTTATCCATTTTTTGGATTTAATGGTGAAATGCATTTTTTTTTTACATGCATTTCAGCAATAAAAACACATTTATTTTTGTTAATAAATGTCGTAAAATGTATTACTTATTTCTTCATGTTCATCATATGCATCCCATTTACCATGTATTTCAGCAATAAAAACACACTATTTTTGCTCATAAATGTCTTAAAATGTGTTGTATTCCATTTATTTCTTCATATTTACAAATTTAAAAAAACGTTTTTTAGACAGGACACCAGGGAACCCCCGACTCATATATATGATACATATGATGAAAATAACTGAAAACTTGTTCTGGTCATAATCACTTCTATCACCAAGATGATTTTCAAATACACAAATGCATTCTTTTATTTCAGATAAATGAAATCACATTTTAACAGTCACACAAGTTCAATAAACGTCTAGGATACAGCTTTTTTATTTATTTAAGAAAAACAAAGAAGTACAAGTTCCAGCAAAAAAATATCCAAAGTCCCAAGCAATGTCTAACTTCCATCAGGCTATCTGCTGTAGCTTTTTTTTTTCTCTCACTGCTGACAATGTCCGACAGTGCCATCACCTCTGGAGCCTATATTTAACATATCATTAATGTCCCAGTCCTACCACCAAAGATTATACCTGATTTAACTGTAGTCACCTAACCTATTCATATTTAACTGCATTTCTCTAAAATAACATTTTATTACAATTTATGGCTGTTCTGTGAGAATGTAAAACGTAGCCCTTTCTGCAAGAATATTCACAATATCAATACATTCATTCTTCACAGAACCGAGAGACAATTACATCGTCAATTACAATGGTGAGTACTTCTGTTTCACACAATGATTGCATCATAAACAATGATTCATAGTAATCTTAATTGTACAGTGGATACGGTTTAGATTAATCTAATCGTTAATCTAACTAATAGCCAAGACATCATACAGGCCACTATGTAGGCTAAACTAATCTAAAACAGAGCCTTGTACAGCTTAGAAAAAATCCTTGTAAATCTAACGAAGTCAGTTATCTGCAAATTCATTTTAAGATCTTATTTAATGCTAAGATAATTATTTTCGCTCTTCTCGTCTTTAACTCTTTAAAGGGGCAGCTCACCCAAAAATGAAAATAAAGTACGTTTCCACTTACCCAGAGTACTATCTATCCATCAATCCATCCATCCAGATAAATTCGTCACATCTAAACGAAACTTCTAGACGACTTTTTGACGCAGTTCGCGTTGATAAACTGCAATGGGCCTCAACGGATCTTTGTGTTTCTCGTAATGAATCCGCAAACAGCAAAACGCAGCGGCAACATCTCTTTTCAAACATGCCACAGTTACTCGCGAACATCTCAAATTCACATTTAAATCAAGAAACTATTTATTCTACTGTGGTTACAGAATTAATTCTGCCTAAGCAAACCAGTATTCACAGGCATAGTGTCAATTGTTTTGATCAGTGTTTAGCTGACTGCGTACTGTGCTGGGCTTGCATATCGAGTGTGTTAAGTCAGTGAAATTGTTCCATTGTCAATTAAATCAATTCATTAAATCAACAAATCAAGTTTGGTACATGAATTTTAAAATTAAAGGCAGTAATATGGTGATTTTTCTATACATTAATTTCTGTTCAATTTATTTTCTGAACTGACAGTGGAAAGTGGAATTGGCCCCAACCTTACACATACTGTCGATATCAACTAAACTGAAAGCCACTACGCAGCAGCAGTGTCGTGAACATGAAACGATTGCTGCTCTCCACTCATTTGCTCTTATTCGCGTCTCATTGCTATCGTGCATTTATTTTGCTTATGTCACCATTACGTTTAATTGAATCAATTTAATCCTTACAAAGACATCAGCTGTACATAAGGCAAGTTCTGAGGGTGAGGCGCGAGGCAGACTGCTCCGAAAGCAATTAAGTCGTGAGATTACAACAAAGATCCACATAGATTCATTGCTTTCTTAACTTCAAAAACATGCACAGATTTTCAGTGGAGAGCGCAAAGTAACGTGTTGTCCATGTTGGTGCTCGCTCTTAGTACCCGCAAAGTACGGTGAAAACCCGGATCTTCAAAACGGTTGAGACCAAGAAACGCATCACAATATTGACAGTCCCCAACTGATGTCACCGTGGCTACGCATGGTGCTGAGGAAAACCACAGAATAATAATAAGGTATATCTGACAAAATAAACTCATCTAAACTTTTCCAATTCTAGTCTTTCCCTGCACAACATGATCCTACAGAGCTGAAAATTCTACCTTTCCAGCACAACACTCAGGAGAAAGGGTTCCAGAAGGCTCCTCTGTGTCTCCATAGAGGAACCCTATCTATTTTTTAAGGGTTCTTTGTCAGGCAAAATGGTTCAATCTGGGAGCTCTATCAAGATCCAAAAAGGTTTCCCCGATGGAAACGAGCCAAAGAACCCTTTTTTTTTTTTTTTCCTGAGAGTGGTATATGGTAAATGGTTGGCATTTATATAGCGCCTTTATCCAAAGCGCTGTACAATTGCTGCTTCTCATTCACCCATTATACCCATACACACACTTACACACCAACGGCGATTGGCCGCCATGCAAGGCACCGACCAGCTCGTCAGGAGCATTTTGGGGGTTAGGTGTCTTGCTCAGGGACACTTCGACACAGCCCGGGCGGGGGATCGAACCGGCAACCCTCCGACTGCCAGACGACTGCTCTTACTGCCTGAGCTATGTCGCCCCTACTACACTACATTGTAGTGATCAAAACGTTTTCATAGAAACAACTGTTCATCTGCTTTGTGGCAGCAAATGATTACACACAACAGACTGGACTGCCTAACTGACAGTGGTGATTGGTCCAAGGCCTTAGAACAGGGATGGCCTGGACTTGTCTTTCCCCTTTAGGATGCGCCACACCTGTGAAGAATGGAAAATGGTAAATGGTAAATGGTCGGCATTTAAATAGCGCCTTTATCCAAAGTGCTGTACGATTGATGCTTATCATGCTTATCATTCACCCATTCAAATGCACCCATGCAAGGCACCAGCCAGCTTGTTAGGAGCATTTGGGGGTTAGGTGTCTTGCTCAGGGACACTTCGACACACACCCGGGGTGGGATTGAACTGGCAACCCTCCGACTGCCAGACGACTGCTCTTACCGCCTGAGCCAATGTCGCTCCTAAAGAAGAACCTGTTTGTCCGCCTTGATGGGCACAGTAAGGGCAGCGCTGGGTCTGAACGGAGGCCGTCCATTGCACACGTCTGCACGGTGAACAGCACTGCCGCCAGAGGGCAACGTCTCTCGACAAGACCAGGAAGTGGGGGGTGAAAAACAAAGCCCGGTTTCGGCCGCTCGGCAATAACCCACAACGACACGCATTCTATGGTGCACGAGAGGGGCTGGATGAAGAGAAGGAGGCTGGGATAGGTGCCGGACACGCAGGGCAGTGCAGGAGGACCCGGACCTACCATATCTCCCACGGGTCCCTCGGCCACGAGCTGGGAAGGCTGCTCCTTCTCCAGATTCTTCATGCTGGGGTCGGCCCCCCGCTTCATCAGCAGCCTGACCGCGTCCACCTGGGTGACACGCCTGGTCAGCGCGCTGGCCACGTGAAGTGGCGTGTGCCCGGTGTAATCCTGCACGCAGCACGAGAGAAGGGCAGGGGGAGCGTTAGCCCTCTCATAAAGATCACAAACAGGCACAAAGTGCTGCTTTAAAGTCACCCCCCCCCCCCCCCAAAAAAAATTTAATAAATATATATATATATATATATATACATATCTATCACTGATAACAAATATGTTTGAGAATTAATATCGCTCAGTATTTGTTAGGGCTGCACAATAGGAGGAAGACATGTGATAAGTGATAATGTTGTTGAATATTGCGATGATGATATTGCTGATAAATAAACAAATATTGTGTGCACAGTTCTAATGTGTCAGCTTTGGGTACACTGTTTGCATAGAGCCCAAACAATGAAAAGCCTATGCTGCCCGAATAAAATAAATAAAAATAAAACCCACATTATTTCCATCATGCTATTATTGAACAGCCAATCAGAACAGAACATACTATTCATCACAGTTCAAGCAGTCTTTTGCGATGTGTTTATCTGGCATGTTCATATCTCATTCACGATAAATATATACGGTATATTGTAAAGTCCTAGTACTTGTATTATTTTGTACAGTCAAGGGTATGAACAATGGTGGGCACCGTAAAATGTAGTATAAATGCAGGCTGCTACGTACAGGCAGCTGCATGCAGACAGTCAATGACCACAACTTCATAGTTGTAGGTCAAGTATCTTTAATGCGTTATTTACCGTGGAATTGACGATGGCCAGCGAATCCGGCTGGTCCAGGAAGAGAAGCAGAAGCTCGACGTTGGCTTCCTCTGCAGCCATATGCAGTGAAGTGCGCCCACTTTTGTGGTCCTATGGGGGGGGGAAGAGAACCTATTGTGTCCTGTAGGGAAACAGCCTGCCTCTGCACGCAGATGGGAGCGTGGATGTGAATGCACTACGCCCGTGGTTCCTAACCCTGTTCCCAAGCGATCTACAGTCCTGTAGATTTTAATTTCAACGCTAATATGGTACACCTGATCCTACTAATTATCAGCTCAGCGAGATCTCTTGCTGTTGAATGAGGTGTGCTTGGACGGGGCAGGAGTGAAAACATACTCCAAGGAACAGGACTGCCAACCAACGCACTATGCAGTATGTGACTGTGAATGTGGATGCGAGTGCAGACGTGAGTTCAAGATGGCAAACGTTGGCGGCAAAGTATGTTTTAGATTGTTCCATTTGGTTCGGCCACCAACGCCTTTTTAATAGAAACGTATGCAACTTATGTCTAACAATGACAGCTAGCTGATCCGTTGCTTAGCCGCGATTTAATGTTCAAGGTAAGAACAAATATGACATTTATTAAAGTGTATTATAAAAGCCAATTGTCAACTTTTGTTCTCTCTACGTCTTCCCCCATCAGCAGCCGTTTTTGTTTGCTGCGGCTCCGCGCGCTACCTTTTGAAACTGTGAGCTAACGTGAGCTAACGTTAGCTAACGTTCGTGGCGAACATAAAAAAGTGTGCTGGGCCGTTCATTGACCTTGGATCTGCAAGAAGCTCCCATCAGCAGCAGGGTCCTGATACACTCTTCCAGCTGCTTCCTCCTTTGCAGCAGGGCCTGCGTCTGCGCCGCCGACCCGTCCAATGAGTCCTTTAGCGCTGCATTGTGGGATAGAACTGCAGTGTGCAGCGCTGTTATACCTGTGTGAGGGGGGGTCAGTTCTATTGATCAGGAAGGATTTCTATTGGAAATAGAACATTTCTATTGATCATGTTTTCTATAATGTTTATGGAAAAATGTATGTTTGAATATCTCAGATTTGCTCCTTTCTACTGAAAAGTAAACATCTAAGGCAAATGTATAGTTAAAAAAATCTATGGTGCCTAAGAATTTGGCACAGTACTGTACGTATACTTATTAATAACAATATATTAACAATAATCTGTATTCGCACTGCCACTGAGTCAAACCCAAATAATTGAATATATACAGTGCCCTGCTATAAACCCAATCCGTTATGAAATGTCCGTTGTCTTGTCTTTAACGATAATTGAGACATGGCATGAGGGGCACTATGGCGGGAGGTTCCATAAAGGGGTGTAACGGCTGAAAAGGACGTTAAAGGAAGTATTCACCGTCATAGTTGACTGCCTCTATGTTCACCTTCTGGCCAGTTGCTCCCAAAGCTTTGTGGATTGCCTAGAGAGACGCCCAGAAAGCAATACAGAGTGAGTATAGAGAGCCGAGAGTCAGTTAATAGCTGAGCGATTAGCCTCGTGCGATTTGAACCCAGGTGACAGTTGGCAAATACGCGTGTGGTGAGTTGGACTGTAATTGCGATGAAAGGGGCGTTTGTGCGGCAGAGCCGGTCCTACAGGACTCTTGCCCTCTTCGGGAGAAAGGGGAATTTTCTTTTCTATAATGTTCTACCGTTTGAGGAAACGAAGCTGTGTCAGAAATGAGGAAGTCGCTGCAGCACCCGACTAAGCAAATCTGAGAACAGAAAAAAGCAAGACGCAAATGTTCCGAGTTATTGAGAGATCGGAATGTACGGAACTTGTTTTGCGCGTGGCGACGCTTACCATCACAATCAAACTACCGAACGATCTAATGGAAAATCGAGTCTACATTGCCACTTCTTATAGGCAGTCATACAGTGCTCACACCATACCTACAGTGTTTACGATGCATCCCCCTCTATAACTTCCCCTCTCGATAACCTGCCGATTAAGATAACTTGCACTTTGAACTGAAGTGTAACTGTCTGGCACTGATAACTGTCTGGCACTATTAATATCGGTCTAAATGTGTACTGTTTAACATGAATCGTCTCTTGGGAATGATTTATTAATATGGCAGGTGGACTTACACAGACATCACAGTGTGATGGACAAAATACAATAAAGAGCTGTGTGTTCAGATATTCCTGATTTACAACCAGTGACACACACACACACACAGGAGCAGACACAGACACATGCACACACAGACGTGCACACATAAGCACAACCACACACACACACACACACACACACACACACAGACAAATGCGCGCACACACACACACACACACAAACACAGACAAATGCACACACAGATGTGCACACGTAAATACACACACAAACACACACACACACACACACACACAGCCCGGTGTGACTGGGCTCACCTGCATGGTCAGTCCATGGCCTTTTTCAGCACAGACATGTAGAGGTGTACGTCCCCAGCAGTCAATTGTATTGATCTGTGCCCCTTGGGCAATCAGGTCCTGTACAATCAAGTGCTGATTGGCTGCCACGCTCACTTGAAGGGCACTCTATGTAAAACCCCCCCCAAAAAAAAAACAGATGAGACACAAGCATCACACTGGATGTGCACTGAATGTTTACTCCAGGATCCGAGTTTGATCAAGGACAAAACTTTGGGGCGGTCACCCAGATGCTGTCACTGGGCAACCCAGGCTCTGCCACACAGACGGCCAGTCCCTCGAGTCCCTCGAGTCCGAGTCAGAACCGCCTTCGGGCCGTGGGCGGGTCCACTCACACTCACCTGGCCGTTGTGGTCCTTCAAATCCAACATGGTGAGACGGGCCATGTTCCGAGCAAGCACGTAGGACAGGGCTCTCCTTCCTTGAGCTACGGCGATGTGCAGTAACCTGGAAACGGAGCATCGGGGGAGGTGTCAAAACGGAACCACAAGCGACAACGCCCAGCCGATCGGGCATCTGTCCTACTTTGTGGGCTCATTAGGGACCCAACCCTCCAACCGCTAGTTTGTACATACATGTCTGGTCATCATTAACTCTCCCTCAGGCAACAAGGAACCAAAAGATAAACAAAGCATTCAGAGAACGCTGTATTCAAAGAAACAGTTGCTCCGTGAAACAATTTCCACATGATTGAAACCAGACGAGAATGAACGTTCATCTTTCTTTCAAACTCAATCTTTACAATCACTTTGGCACTCATTTCAGACTGTTGAGTTCACTTTTCACAATGACAACTTGTCCTCAAACTTGTGAGATTAGTGCCAAAGTGATTGGAAAAGTTCTCAGTCTGGGAGTGTGTCTGTTTAAAAAAGAATTGTGGGTCAGGACAATCTCTTAATCCTTACAGTGTAATCCCAAATTGGAGGGCGGGGTTCCTAATTGGACTGTTAGCTGTAGCGTAGTGGTTAAGGTACATGACCAGGGACTGGGGCAAGGTCAGCGGTTCGATCCCCGGTGTAGCCACAATAAGATCCGCACAGCCGCTGGGCCCTTGAGCGAGGCCCTTAACCCTGCATTGCTCCAGGGGAGGACTCACGTGTCTCCATCGCTGTCTTGTGCAACCAGCTGTGCCGGCATGAGTCTCGCCACTTTCTCCTCCTCCTGTCTGATCTGCCACTGGAAGAAGGAGACGCCGCCAGGAGATTCAAGGGAGAGGGACTGGGGGGGAGGCAAGGGAGGAGGCGCGTCAGGCTGGGGGGTCAAGGGCGGGATGTAGAAGCCGGCCCCCATGGCCACGGAGATCCCCGGATCGGTGGCGAGGTACGCGGGACGGGGGCTCATCTCCGCGCCGGGGTCGGCACGGGGAGGAGCGGTTTGGGGCCAGGTCCCGGGCATGTGGGCGGTTGTCATGGAAACAGGGCCAGACTCGGACAACTGCAGCATCCTCTCGCTGACGTCACAGCATGGTTCAGGGCAGAGTGCATTGTCCTTGACAAAAGAACGTTGTGGAATTAGAAACGGTGCCGGTGCACAAAAAGTGATATGAAGTAAATCAGGGGAAACTCATGAGAGTTTGGTCATTGTCGGAGTAGTGACTGCAACTACAACACTGGCACCGGAAGTAGTGGAGGTATTTATTACGTAATTGTAATAAACATCTCTACAAAAGGTGAAGTACAAAGCTTAAAATTCCGTGCCTAAAAGCTTTTTAAGTCACCAACAATGTATTGGGCAACCTACACAAAGGGCAACGTAGCTCCAAGCCTTTTTACCTATGTTCGCTACAAGCGGCGCATCTCAATCTAACATCTTGCATGTATGAAGCGGAAATAATAACAAAACATGTAACTTTATAGTTGTGCTTTTCTGGACAACATTGTATACAGCATAATTTTGTTTTGATCTAATAAACATAAACAGTCAGCCTTTAAAAATATGCATCATTAGCATGAGATTACCTTTAGCCCGTTAAGGTAGAATTTGAGGAAAAAAACAACAGAATGACAATTACACTTGTGCATCACTGCTCATCAGTGATCAGAGAATGTCCTTACACCACAGCAAAATATATTTACACAATTTTGTAATCGAAGCGGAAACCTCTTCACCTGGTTCTGATAGTTTGAGCTCCAGGACCTTTGGTCCCGGTACTTTTGCATGATCAGTTCCTTTACCGGGTTTTTCACGCGCACCCCCGTGTAAGATTGCGGTTTCACGGTTCCTGTAGCAGTCCCATCTGTAACAAACGCCACGTAAGGAAGTCGTTTTATTATTTTTTTAATTTTAATTTTTTTAAAACAGTTTTGAATAGCCAGACATTACATTTTAACTCGTTGTAATTCAAAATTGTTATATAAAATCATTACTAATAATTGATATCGACAATTCAATTATAATTTTTCATATCAAGAATTACATATGAACTAGGTAAACGGTGAATTGCTTTTTTTATTCTTAATATGTTGAAAGAAAGGCTTTTAACTTGAGCAAAAGTGCCCTGGGCTTAGATTCGTTTATCATGTTAATCACGTTTATCGTGTTAATTTCTGACTGCGAATCCATATCAGCGAGACCATAATAGTGGTATTCCTATTTCGCTTTTAAACAAGGTAATTGGAAACCAGGTAAGCTAGGCATGTAAACACACCATCAGAACACTGGGATAGTGTTTATTGTATATTGAAAGGAGTTAAAACACAACCGTTTGCGTAATTTACCGTCGAAACAGTTGAGATGCTGCATGCTGGTTGGCTTCGAGCAAGACGCGCTGCTCCAGGTGTGACCCGACTGTGAATAAAAACTCGGCGAGCGGGAGAGAAGGTATCCAGTGGAGTATGTGGGCTCGCCCGGCGGCAGGGAGCACAAAGATGCATCAATCGCGCTTGTCATGACTCCAGATCCCCAGCCCTCAACGCAGGTGACGTATTCAGATTGGACGCTTTCGATGAACATATTTGCTTTATTTGCCGTCTTCCTCGATAATCCAGATTTTTAATCTGGTGTGAATTTTTAGCTACCGTTCTACGATTCCGTATTTGTATATCACCTTCTGTGTTGCACGGCTAATCCAACATTCCAATACACTGCACAGAGTGAACATATCAGCTGTGTTTTTATTTTTGAAGCACCTCCCTTTCCAATGTTAGGGCGTGGTTTCAGGTCGGTTAGTTACCGGAGGAGGTTCCTGCAAATATAAGTTTCTAGTCTGGGGGCCCAGTGTAGTTGGTGGTGTGGCACACTCCTGCCACTTTGGTGCGAGGGAAAAGTTTAAACGACATGCCTAGGTAACTGATGTTTTTAGTATGATTAAAGTTGAGTAAACCGCATCCCAGCCTCTGTGTCTTGACTCAACACCCCACAGTGGTAAACACACGGCTACATCACCAATGTCGTTATAGTGCTCTTCCTACAACACCCGGTGAATCCAAACAGCTGAGAAGCAAACTGTCCGATTACATTCGCTCCCCTAACAGTGCATAAAGAGGACTGTAATTCCTACGTGGATGTATACGGATGTAAACGGCCTCAAATTAAAGGGGGCAGTCAGCACTTTACGCTCATATTCACGGTTTCATTTCAAATCCAATGTGCTGGAGTAGGCTACAGAGACAAAATAAGTGAAATTCTGTTCAAATACTTACAGACCACATTGTAGGCACAGAGAAAGGTCGAATACATGGGGGCACAGCATATTACTGCAATGGTTTGTCCAAAGGTGACATAAAAAAAAATGGTATCATCTCACACATTATATGCGGACAAAAAGGGCCAGTTTCACACACAGATTAAGCAATCATTAAATATTTGACCAAGTTCAATTGAAAAAAAGTATCGTAAGCTATTTCCTCATAGCCATTGTTAAATTTAACACCACATAACTTCACAATTTAACTGAATTGTTCAATTCAGAAGAGTTCTCAATCAAAACTTATTTAAAAAAAAAAAATTAATTATAGACAATATTGATCATCACATTTGGTGTTCCCTTACTTTTACTTTTTGATGCTTTTTATCCAAAGCAATTTACAGTTGATTAGATTAAGCCGGGGCCGATGGCCCTGGAGCAGCAGTGTGTGGATAAGGGCCTTGCTCAAGGGCACAACAGCTTATTGCGGTTACTCTGGGGCGTGTGCCACCAACACTCCCGCGCGCACACGCAGTTTGTCTGCGACACGGATGTGGTGCCGCAGGTCTGTCACCGTTTGGCTCGCAATGGAAATTAAAAGTCAGTCAAGAGTGTGACATGGAGAGAACACAACTGTGGTTTATTTCATTTGAATGTCAACCTTCCAAATTACCCTGACAATACCACAAACTGGTAAACAAACCCCCCCCCCACCTTCATGTTACAATATCAGGTAATGACGAAACGGATATCCATGCTATAAAATGCTATAAAACCATACAGAAATCCATATTATAATATGTTTATTATATTCACATACCTGATAATGTACAGCAGTGGGATATGGTTTTGTGCATATGTTCATATATAGTGTAACAACCAAATATGAATTTAATTTTCAATACACTTGTCCTTACGAAAATAGTAGCCGGTGTGCTTGCAGCTCTGCCTACGCAAATTAGGGGAGAGACCTGGTTCCCGTAAAATACAGAAACACAATGCGTCTCTAGTATGCTGGCTTCGTCAAGGCTGGGAGAGAAAAAAAAAAAAAAAAAAAAAAAAAAAAAGGTCCTGTATCGCGATTTAGTACTGGAGTAGCAACACACGCTGCAACAATAACCAAACAATTACAGTCCTGCTTTAAAGCAAGTGCTGAACTTTTTTTTTAATGTGCCTAATTTTATTAAGCAGGAAATAATAGGCAATGAGCCACTGTTTACATTTTCATAATCAAATTTCTTTTCTGCTTTGTAACAGAAAATGTAATAGACCGTGAAGTGAAAAGGCGGAGGTAGGCTACGTACCGACCCCGTTCTGCATACAGTTACACCCCTTCTGGTTAACCAGCCTGGACGTTTCACATGTTTCAGAGCCAATATTTCCTTTATACATTAAGCCATAAACCTCAAAGTGAGAGATTCATCTTTCACTTTTACCGTTTTTGTTTGTTAACCCTCAATGGCCGCAGGATTTAGTTCCGGGTGGTTTAATGACGTGGGATGAAGGAAATCCCTTAAGGTGCAGAAGCAACTGCTGGCAATGGGAGATGCAATTCTCGCAATTGTGTATTGACTATGAGAAACAGGCTGGAGAAAGTCTACGGGTCCAGGAATGGTCCAGTCCAACTCCGTTCTAGTAATACAGCGAAAACTCTAGCCAAAACTCTAGCTCTGATCAATGACCCTTCATTAAATCACATTAAAAGCACAGGTAGAAACAGCAATTAGAATTTGCATTAGCACACATCGAGCATGACTATTAAAATTGGCATTTGTCTCGGTATGCTTTTTGGCAACGTACACGCATGTATGCATGGCTTGAAATGAAGTTTCTGCCCTGCATTCAGCAGGACAGGGGTCTCGCCACGTTTCCATAGCTACCGCCCCCACATACACTCAAAGTAGTCCAGAATACTGAGTGGACTTACTGACCGTTTCACATTTTGACCTTTTAACACTGCAAGTCTTGGGTAGGGAAAGACTGTCCAAGTACAGGTTCTGAATCCCGATCCACGATCCGAAACGAACGCACTTCCACGGCGACCCCCGCCAATCCGTCAACGACCAACTGCCGCGCTCCCACGGTAACCAACCGCCGCATAGCGACCGGCCTCAGGATGTCCGCCCGCCCGTCTCTCGACCTCCCCCCGCCCGCCCCGCCCCCCCTCACAGGCCCCTCCTCCGGGGGCAGACGTGGGAGAGGAAGACGTCGATCATGCTCTTGACCACGGTGGGCGGCGGGTGGAGGTTGTGGGGCAGCCCGTGGGCGAGGGTCATCTCCCAGGCATCCACCAGCACCACGGGCAGCCCGCGGAACATGGCGCGCAGCACCGCGTCCAGCTGCAGCGAGTACCAGTCGCTGTTGTACAGGCTGACGTCGGGGTCCAGCGCCTGCAGGTTGGCGCTGCGCAGGAACACCAGCGTCTCGGGGGCGCGGTCCAGCAGGCGCAGCACCGCCCGGCGGATGTTCCTCAGGCGCCGCACGTACACCTCCACGGGGAAGGTGCTGAAGTGGGACCACACCGTCACCACCACCACCGTGCCCCGCCCGCCCGCCAGGCCCTCCAGCTCGTTGGACACGTAGCGCAGCTCGCTGGCTGCCACCGTGGAGAAGCGGATGGGCGGGCCGTGGCAGCGGTACTTCAGCAGGATGTTGTGCTCGCTGTCCACCGACAGGAAGGGGCCCACGTTCTTCGGGCTCCTCAGGTTGAACTCCTTCAGGTCTGCGCGGGGA
This sequence comes from Conger conger, assembly GCF_963514075.1. Lineage (NCBI taxonomy): Eukaryota > Metazoa > Chordata > Actinopteri > Anguilliformes > Congridae > Conger > Conger conger. The sequence goes on from NC_083776.1 coordinate 1,965,112, forward strand.
GGAGGAGGAGCAGCTCGTTTCCACAGGCCTCGGTATTGCACAGTCCACACCCTTCATTTATCATATAGCACAGTCTACACCCTTCGTTTATTTATCATATAGCACAGTCTACACCCTTCATTTATTTATCATATAGCACAGTCTACACACTTCATTCATTTATCATATAGCACAGTCTACACCCTTCATTCATTTATCATATAGCACAGTCTACACCCTTCATTCATTTATCATATAGCACAGTCTACACCCTTCAAATAGAATTGTTTAAAAAAGAAAGATCTCTCCAGCAGCCGTGCCACTAATAGCAGGCGTGCCAACAATACCTGATAAATGAGGCGGATCCAGAACAGCATCGGAGATAAACAATGATTATCACAAAACCATGATACAGGATGTGGCGTGTTATTTAACATGAAGGGCTGTCTCATGCATTCCCCAGCGTCTTCTTCCTCATAGCGGAGATTAGGCTGTGTGCGTGTGTGTGCTGCGTGCCTGTTTGTGTGTGTGTGTGTGTGTGTGTGTGTGCGCGTGTTGTGTGCCTGTTTGTGTGTGCGCGTGTGTGCTGTGTGTGTGTGTGTGTATGTGTGCGCGCGCGTGTGTGTGCGCGCGTGTGTGTGTGCTTGCGTGTGTGTTGTGTGTGCGTGTGTGTGTGTATGTGTGTGTGTGCGTGTTGTGTGCGCGTGTTGTGTGCCTGTTTGTGTGTGTGCGTGTGTGTGTATGTGCGTGTGTGTGTGTATGTGTGCGCGCGTGTGTGTGTGTGTGTGCCATCGCAGCAGGAACAGGACAGGTTTATGGCATGCACACACAAGGTCACATAGGGCAGTGACTAAGGACACGACAGGTAAAAACGACCTGGCATGAACCTGTTCACCTGGAACGAAGGCGTTGAGGTACTCAAACCACTGGCGTGCGGTCGAGTCCCCGTAGATGTTCACCACCTTCCCCCGCAGACAGTCTGTGATGGCCGCGGTGTCGTTGAACTGCTGGATGGGCACGCCCCCGGTCGACTGCCACGTGCCTTGGTAGTAGAACCCCGACGGCATGAACTTGGCAGTCTCAGCTTTCACGCTCCTCTCAGACTCCGGCTTCTCTGTGGGTGAAAACGGTCAAGTTAAACGGTAAATGGACTGCATTTCATCCAAAGCGCTTCACAGTCGATGCCTCTCATTTCACACACACACACACACACACACACACACACACACACACACACACACACACACACACACACTCACAGCAATGGCGATAGGCTGCCAAACAAAGTACTGATCAGCTCGCCAGGAGCAATTGGGGTTTAGGCGTCTTGCTCAGAGGCACTTCGACACACCGAGGGCAACCTTCTGACTGCCAGACGGTCACTCTTACCAACTGCCCCTCACTTAAATGTGAACAACAAATGTCACACACACACACACACACACACACACACACACACACACACACTCCTCCACATCCCTCCAGTTACTCAAAGATTAAATTGGTCATTATTCTGATACAAGCATTTATACCGTGGCTTAAACCTCCACCAAGCATACATAGTCATCCACTATACCACTTTCTAGAGACTTTCTGGCCAGAAGCCATTTTCATATGAATCTTGCACTCCCACCGTGAGCGTATCCAATTCCCACCCCAATTTGACACGTCTCCTGCGAATTCTACCGGGAGAGTGTCGTAAACGTGCCGGCTTCTCCTCCTAAAGAAGCCAGCTGCTTCTTCTCAGACCACAGAGCGCATCTGAACCAGCGTAGAGCGGAGTCTGAGGGCTTTCAGACTCTACCCTCCCGTTCCCTGGTTGATGAAATCAGCAAAGGCACATCTCCCAGTGGGCCGGATTCAGCCCGGAGCAGCCAGGCCCATCCATACCCCACACCATGGTGCTTCAACCCAATGAGCCATCTCAATTTGTTTTCTCTTAACATGCAGATCTACTCTCCAAATTCAAGTGGTTGAAACAAGACCCTCTGAACCTGCTTGTTAAGCAGTCAACACCTTCATCCTCTCAATGAACTGCTCAGCTACACGTGAAAATATACTCTATAGAGTGTAAAAAAAGAAAATGAATCCGTGCCCCAATTCAGCTTCTCTTGCTTTCTGACACAATGTCTCCCCCTACTGGACCCAAAAAGAAAGGTGGTATGCTCATCCCTTTCATCTGATTTTACTGTGACTAGTTTTTTGCAGTTGTTTAACATCCTTAGACAACAAAATGTTTAATTGCACTTGTGATCTGTCCTACATTTAGTGTTATACAGCAGTACCGTCAAAGATGAGGATGTAAAAAGTGTTCAGTGGTCCAAATATTCAATTTCTTTCTGTTTAGTTTTTAGCGTTTTTTAAACTGTACTTTTGGTCTTATTCATTTGTCAATTACTATCAGCACTGCCAATCAAGCAGATGTGACTTGAAGCAGGACACCACTCAAACGCTGAATAAGACTCTATAACACTGATGAGCACGGATTTACAAAAACACCCTGCTTAGTTTAGTTGATTAAATTCCTGTGAAATATGTTTATGTTACTTTTAAAGACTTAAGCGGAACAAATGTACCATTGAAACATATTATTTTTGTCACGTTATAGCAACCAGGGATAGGACACACACTCTAACACACTTTAACAAAGTAGATTATATCTCCATTTTCAGAAGATAAGTTTACTGCTGATAACGCGTGTATAAAGTTACAGTATAGAGTCTCAGAGATGTCCAGAAAGCGTGTTCTCCATACCTTTTCTTTCTGGCAGCACAGTCACACGGTCTGGTCCTGACGACGGTATTGGGACCTTAATATTTATGTCACTGAAATGTAAGGAGGAAACAATAACTGTAAAACAGAGCAATAGATCACACAAACAATCAGTGTAAAAAAACACGAATGCTATAATTACTTATGAACAGCACCAAAAAAAAAAAAAAAAAAATGTTCTCACATTGTTACCGGAACGTTCTGTCAACGCTACACCAAATGGCGGAGACACCGTGAGAACGTTTTGTGTGGGGCGACAGACAGCCCACGAGTTCACTCGCTGCTCGTAAAAACTGCAGAACAGCAGCAGCACTCACAAGGGCTACTGCGCTTAATCTGGGTGTAAGATAACCGTATGAATAATGCCCTGCATTATACAGCACACCGCAGTCCTCTTCTCCATCCCAGGAGAGAGAACATTCTGGTGCTTTACTGAACGGTCTCAGCAGCATCTGCATAAAATCACACAGACGGATGTAGAAACCAGAGTGAGGCATTAAAGGTACAATAGGTCATTTTGGACTTATAACGTTCAAGAGAGGAATATCAGCAACAAACACCTTCAAACCACAACACTTTATCCCTGCTCTGTAAATGCGCTGACGTTGAAACACCATTGGCTGCGGCAATTAGAACCAATGAGCTTGACATTGTACAGTTATACAATGTTTGAGTGCTGGCCTGTCAACTGTATATTTTGAAACCCAAATTTAAAGGCTATAAACGCAGGCAGAGGGTGGGTCAAGATGTCAGTGAGCCTTTTTCAATGATAGGAAGGGATTTACAATGGTATTGTAACAATGTTTTAACACGAAAAATTATTTTACCTATTGTACCTTTAAGCATTCAACGCACTCTCAAAAAAGGGAGTTCAAGTCCCTTAACTTTCAGTTACCAATGCATAACTTTGAAGAAAAATGCACACAGCCTTAAAATGCATACGATGTTACTTATGTGTACTTGGGTGCTGACGTATACCAAATTTAGCTTGATACATTGCCATAAGCTTTACATTGAAAGTTTTTTACAGTTCAGTTCTGCCTGGCAAAAGCGCAATCTAACATTTCATCAGTATCTTGCAGACAAACGCATTGCAATGAAGTTTGGGAGACTGAGGCAAAGTATTTGCAGAAACGACCGCGTTCAAGGTCAAATTTAAAAGATAGGAATATTGTTTTGACGTGCACGCCTACTCACTCAACAGACAGAGGAAAAACTACCCGCACAAAATGTATGATTGATATTGAAATGTACTGAATTGCATAGACCTTCCCTATTAAACCAGATTTCTTCCCAAATATGTCATCAGAATTTAACTTTTCATGAAAGTGACTCAAATAGCACAGCATTACACTCATCGTCTTTTTTGTTTAGTTTTTTTGGTGAATTTTTCCTTTCACTTTCCTTTTACATTAATGGCACTTGGCAGACGCTCTTATCCAGAGCGACGTACAGTTGATTAGACTAAGCAGGAGACAATCCTCTCCTGGAGCAATGCAGGGTTAAGGGCCTTGCTCAAGGGCCCAACGGCTGTGCCTTATAGTGGCTACACCGGGGATCGAACCACCGGCCTTGCTGGCACCTGGAAATGGAAATGCGAGCGTTGACGCGGGCGACCCACCTCTGAAACAGGAGGGCCTCCTGGCTGGTGAGCAGGTCCTTCTGGTAGCCGCCCTTGGCGTGGTTGATGCGCGTGTCGCAACCCAGCAGCTTGGGCTTGTAGCAGAACCAGGGCTCCCCTGTGTGGCGGTCGGTGTAATTGCAGAGCGGCTGGCCGGGGGGCAGGCACAGGTTGCAGACGGTGGTCTCGGAGAAGTACCCGGAGCGGAAGAGGCTCTTGAAGAAGACGCGGTCGGGCCTCTCCTCCCGCAGACGCCTCAGGACCTGCACCGCCTCGCTGGGGTGCACCAGCACCACCTCCACCTGCGCGGGCCCCGCCCAGGGCAGCCAGAAGAGCAGGGAGTAGAAGCCGTTCTGGTGGTCCACCACGCGGCCGGCCACGCCCGCGCGCAGCTCGGGGGACAGGAGGCGCGCCAGCAGGAAGTCCCCGCCGTGCCGCTTGGGCTTGCCCAGGAAGTCGTGCATGTGCACCAGCGCCTCCAGCTGGCCGCCCGCGCGCCACTCCCCGCCCGACGACAGGATGACGAAGAAGCTGCGGCTGGGGTCGCTGCTCTGGCGGAAGGGCGCGGGCGACGTGCGCGGCTCGGGCCAGGCCACCGACTCCAGCAGGTGGCGCTCCTCCGCGGCCTCATCGGCGGTCAGCTCCGGGCCCAGCAGGCCGCAGTAGGTCCGGTTCCGGTCCAGCTGCAGCAGGCCCGAGGACCTGAAGGCCGAGTCCAGCTTGGTCTGGAGCTGGTAGAGCGCCGACACCGTCTGACAGTTGAACTTCTGTAGGGGGACGGGGACACCAGAACAGGGACATCGGACAGTTAGGTTCGGTTCATACATTGCATCAATGCCATTTCACAGACGCTCTTATCCAGAGCGACGTACAACAAAGTGCATACCCATAACCAGGGATAAGTGCGCTGAAAGACCCTAGAGGGAACAGTCATGCAAACAAGGATGCAAGTGGATATGCCACCGAGGGTGTGAAGCAATACCGCGCAGCTACACCGGTGGGTCAGAATGGGAAGAAAAAAAAACAAGACAATCCAAAAAAAAAGAAACCGCGTTTTAACAGCAAGCAAGAGATAAACAGCAGAGCAAATCCAGCTGCTTTCTGGCTTGAGGGTCAAGCTCTGGACAAACTCACTGTGTTTCTCAACTGGGGAGTCATTGTGAGAGCAAACTTTCGCAATCGAATGCCGAAACCATATTGGCCATGTCAGCAACAGTTGTGGGAAAAGCATCTGGACAAAAGAACGCATTTTGGACGTGCATCTTCGTGATGTGAACCGACTCCCTTTCTGCAGAATAAAGAACACCGGTTAGCGCCAGCTCTTGCCTCATACCTTCTCCCCATCATGTTTTGGAGTCTCAGAACCGAGTGTGATAAACAGGATTCGCCCTCATGTACCGCCACCAGCTCCATCTACAGCGGGGAAAAGTGGTGTACCTGCATGAGGTGGGCAGGTGTACAGGCAGCAGCCTGTAGCGTAGTGGTGAAGGTGCATGACTGGGACCCGCAAGGTCGGTGGTTCTAATCCCGGTGTTGCCACAATAAGATCCGCACAGCCGTTGGGCCCTTGAGCAAGGCCCTTAACCCTGCATTGCTCCAGGGGAGGATTGTCTCCTGCTTAGTCTAATCAACTGTACGTCACTCTGGATAGGAGCGTCTGCCAAATGCCATTAAGGTAATGTAATATGTTCCTACAACCCTCCAGACCATATTGGCCCATGGTTTCTGGTTTTCATGGAACGCAATGGTTTAATTGCATTTCTGAAATTGACAATAATCGGGTATGAAGTGCCTCTCCTCTTATGCACCCGTGTCGATATCTGTCCTAAACATTACGTTTCAGTCACATTTGGCAATTGAAATTATGACTGAACCAACGTACGTGCTGTGGCTTTTTCTTTGTGGGTAAGGTGGACGAGACTCTCAGACCCTGTTTGGACTACCATGACCTAAATAGAATCATCAGCAAGATTACGGTGATGCTCATGTTTGGGTCCTTGCCAGGAAAACATGGTAATAAAAGGAAAAATGCTCACGAGTTGTGGAAAATAAACTTTTCATATTGTATTGGCTAAATCCTCAACTACGTTACATGTACAATACGTCATTTATATTAATAAGGTCATTTTAAAACTAGTTAGCTACTGCTTCATAAGCACAATGATCGACCTCCACAAATTTAACTTTATATGAAAAATGATTTACAAATGAATATCATTTACATGTTGTTAAAAAATTTTGTGTCATATTAATGTTGGCTCAAGGCGGGTTCAGAATCAACACATTCAGCTTTATTCTATCTGCCCCTTTGTAGGAGAAAAAAGGAATGTGTAGGCTGATGTAATCATTGAATTTGTAATTTTGTGGTGGTTAGAAACCTACCCTACCACATAGTCAGGCACACTTATCCAGTCAGGCAGTGTATGCTGGTATTTGCGGTTTCCTTTCAATCAGCCGCCAGTTTTAGGCCTTGAGAACAAGGTGTGTGGACTCTTTAGCCAATGAAAGACTTTGAAATGCATCTCCCGTGCTGAAACACACCAAAAACCAGCCCTCCAGGACTGGAGTTTGACACCCCTGCCGTGAGGGATGATGGATTACATGCCGATACGGTACTTGTGTAAGACATGAGCTTCACAGGTCACAGGGGCCCAAAGGGAGTTCAAAAAGGGAGATCAAAAAGAGTTCGAAAAGAGAGGCCAAAAAAAAAAAAAAAAAAAAAGTTCATCCCTGGGCCAGCGCCAGATGAAGTTCCACATTAAGAAGCATGTGAAGGGCCCAGTCGAAGCTACACCAGACACTCCTGTTGACCTCCACTGCAGTGAAGGTTGAGGGACGTGACATGTGGGTTCTCCTGAGTAGCCCCCTCCCACCTGCACACAAATCTGATCAACATCCAAACCCCCGACAGCCCCCTTACCTCCAGGGTGTGGATGTTGCAGAGCAGTAGGACGAGTCCTGACACTGCCAGCACCAGGAATAATGGGGTGTACTTGGACAGATTTCCCCACATCGTCAACAGTCTCGCTGGACCCCACTGCCATCTTCCTAGCCAGAGTCACAGTCTACGGTCACCATGGTGGTAGTGTGTGCCCATTCTTTATCTCCCTGGCATCAGAAACTGAGCATCCAAGAAAGCGACTAGGGGAAGATGGAAAGACACAAGAGCATGAAAAAATAAAATAAAAATCCACTTGACCCTCTTCAATATCTTCAATATAACTGCAAGGCTTTGCATGTATTGCATACAGGCATCTACAATTTCCCAACTTCATTCATTCATTATCCTAACCCGCTTATCCTAAACAGGGTCGCAGGGGGGCTGGAGCCTATCCCAGCATACATTGGGCGAAAGGCAGGAATACACCCTGAACAGGTCGCCAGTCCATCGCAGTCCATCGAACCCAGGACCTCCTTGCTGTGAGGCGGCAGTGCTACCCACCGTCTACGCGTGCCGCCAAATTTCCCAATTTATACTTTTAAATAAATCAAAATGCGTCCTTTTGTCGGCCCATATAATGTATAATAATCCCACCATGACCATACAATTGTGGATTTAGTAACACTGGTCACCATTGTAATCGGTCGATTGTTGGGTGCGGCAGCAATGTAGACAAATTGCCTGCCGTTTGAAGTAATTACATTTCCAGTATGCAGTAACTATATACTGAAACCGCACTTTACAAAACGCCACATTACATTCACTTTGTTAAAGCTTCCTACGATTCACGTGTAGCCTACAGTTCTTTTTATAATGGGGTTCATTATCTATTAAGATTTTAGATACATTTGCAGGTCAGGCACTATTCACGGTAAGAGATTTTAGGACAGCACCGGTCCAGAATGTAGACTAAACCGGTTCGGATTCTTCGCTGTACGAAGAAATGTTATGACAACATTAAGTTACATCGTCATTCGTGACAGCAGCTAGCAAGCTGCATCACCACTTCAACCTGGTTTTAAAATAAATACTATATACATACACTGAACACGGAGATATTTAGCCATATATCACTGTAGCTAGCGAAATCATATTTCTGGAACCTTTGTCTGACCATGATCGTGTTACACCAGAAGATGCCCTGCCATCCCATTGAAGCTAGCTAGTAAGTTAGCTAGTAAGTTAGCTAACATTAAATCATTTACGGCTGCTTTTTCGCCAGCAAGAGAGAAATCGTACCCAACTACCGTTGGTTCCACCAGTTAACATCAATTTGTTCATTTACGAAAACGCTATCTTATCGTAATAGACGGAATTTCGCAAATAACGTTAGCTACAAAAGCTAACTTACGTAGTCTACAGTATGCAATCCTATGGTGAAACAGCCAGGTCGACGTTCAAGCAGAGATGTCCATGGCTATTCATTTGAATTAATTACTTGCATTTACTGGTAAAACTATGGTAGTTATATAAAAACACACAGTATATATGCCACAGATAACGTGTAAATTATTAGCCGACTAAATATAGTAACCGTTACCTCCTATTTGGATGGCTCAGAATGCAGCCATTTTTCTGCAGTAGCCTACGCTAACTTACCCGTACTCTGCAGACTTTGGAAGTCGTTCAATGAATATACCAAGGCAGACTGGCATCAAAATATGCAGCAAACGTGGTAATATCCGCTGCAGTTGACGCCCTCAAGGCTACCGTGGTGACTACGCTAACGTATTCCTGTTTCGCCCCCAGTGAAAGTATAATCTGTGTAAAAACTGTAGCTAGTGTAAAAAAAAAAGGTCCCCTTTATTCTGGTACTCCTCATTGGTTTATGAGCTGCAACAAACTAATCGGTAGACTAACACAAGCATAGCTATTTACGGCCAAGGACGAGTGACATGTGCGTAACCAGTTGCAATTAACCCTTGTAACAAAATTACCCGCCACTATGTTTAACTGCAGATAAAACCCCATAAATGATGTTTTTTCAACATAAATTTGATGACAAAGTTTGTGATGAGTGACAGGTTGTATCTTCATGGAAAATATGGATTTGGGGTTTGCAATTCAATTAAGCTGATTTATTTTAGGGGTTCAGTGAAGGCGGGTCATTTTTTACCCTTAGGACAAGGGTCTACAGAATGTTATTACAGAAATACAGAATGTTAGGACTACACAGGGGTTAAGTGAATTTCCCAGAAAGGGGGGGGGAATCCCAGAAAGAGCCAAACACTGAGTGTGCATGTCAACAACAGCAACAATTTAAACCTGGCTAATTAATACTGGTTTAGCAAACATTTTGATTACCCTTTGGTCTGTTTAATTCGACTCCCCAACACCCCAATAATGGTGGTTTTGATATAACAATGCAAATGGTCAGGTCTGCTATGCATTTTGAGTGGAGGGTAACACACACCTAAAACACTACTTTAATTAGGTACTAAAGCGTTGAAATAAGTTGTAATTGGCTCAGGTGGTAAGAGCAGCCGTTTGGCATTTGGAGGGTTGCCGGTTGAATCCCACCCTGGGTGTGTCAAAATGCCCCCAATTCCCTCATTGCAGCCAATCGGCGTTGGTGTGTGTGTATATATATGAATATGAATGGGTAAATGGGAAGCATCAATTGTACAACACTATATAAATTCCAACCATTTTCCATAGAATGCCACACTATTTTACCCAACAGAGGGATAATCAAAACATGTATTTAAAAAAATCTTTCAATCTTTAATATAAACTGAAAAAAAAAACCAAGTTGTGTTGAGAGGACAATACAGATGCTGTATATACAGGATTATGGACATTCCTTGTTTTACTGCTACAAAACGAAAGGCTCAACTTTCCAGCCGAGAAACTGGCTCATCTGGAGAAGAGGCCTGGAGGAATGAACACAACTGCAACCGCAAGGTAGACAACAAACATGAAAACTAGTTGAAACTAGTTTGAAACTCAAGCAAAGCACAAGTGAAACGAAGAGCTGAAACTGCAACTGCGCCGTTGTCCGAGTTACGCAGGATTGGTAAAATCAATAAATAAGGAGGAGCCAGACTATGGGGAGTACAGTACCAGGCAGAGGGGACTGGTTACAAGCCTGCAGGCTCTTCTACCCAGCATGCACCACAACTGGACACTAGAAGATGGCCTGGATTTTTACAGCAACTCATACGCCTGGTTTACATTATATAGGTTAGGTCTGTTATATTGGCTGTATATTATACATATATTATACAGTTCTGCCCTACAGCTGTGCATGTGTCCGTTTCTGTGTGTTGCACTTCGGGTAGCATAGATTGCATACGAGTGATAGGTATACTTGCGTGTATGTGTGTGTGTTGTGTGTGTTAGCACATATGTACGCTGTTTGTTTGCACGTGTACACTGTGTGCGTGTAGGCGTGTACGCTGAATGGGTGCGCGCATATATACACTGTGTGAGTGTTTTTTTATGACACACCGGGCCTCACATTCCGGCCTCCAGCAGTGTGTTTTGCCGTTCCGTTTCCTCGTTCCAGTTCACACTGGACGGGGAGGGGGAGTCCCGCGCGGAGAGTCCAGGCACAGGGGACCGTGCCGGGGGCGTTGCAGCTTGCTCGCTGGCCCCTTCCTCGGCCTCCTCCAGCTGCTGGACGGAGGAGAGGTACTGCTGCAGCAGACTGCCGTCCTGGCTGTCGCCCCCCCGGCCCGCCCCGGCCCGCACCGTCTCCAGGGACTCGCCCGTCCCGCTGCAGAGGCTGTCCTCCAGCGCGCCCTGCGGCTCGCCCGTGGACTGGAAGCCGGAGTCCGGGAAGGAGACCTCGCTGCAGGCCTGGGTCAGCGCGCTCGCCGTGGCCTGCAGGGGGCACTGAGGGGCAGGGCCACGCCCGTTCGGCTCCGCCCGAGCCGCGCCCTGCTGGGGGTCCTGCACGGAGCGCTGCCAGTCCAACACAGACTGCAGCTGCAGAGAGGCACAGAGAGGGCGGACTTGTGATAAATAAACAAATAGTGATAAAAGTTCTAATGTCTTCCTGCTTTAGGTACACTGCTGACAATGAACAGCCTATGCCCACTGGAAAAAAAAAAACCCCTACTCGCGGTCTTTAGCCGTGTGTTTGTAGTGCATTTTCATATCTCCATAAATATACGGCATATCGTGCATAGCACACTCACCTGTGTCCACAAGAAGCGCACGGCTTCCTCCTGCACCAGTCTCTGCAGTCTCTCCTCCTCCTGTTCCTTCTGCATCCTGCAGAGCCCACATGCACACGCGCACACACACACACACACACACATACACACACACAGACACACACACACACACACACACACACACACACACAGACACACACACACACATACACACATTAACATTAACCATGAATCAGACATAATGCATTACAGATGTGCTCTCAGATTATTTTTCCATTTAGCACACATCAATTGTCAGGAGAAAATGTGAGAATGGGAGCATTGTAGAGCCCCGGGCCTAGATAAAGGCATTTCACACAGTGAGGGTTGAACACACTGCTCTCAGCTCTGGCGGTACACGTGCTGAAGGGTTTGTCACTTCTTCTCTCCTAAGATAGCCCGTTTGCCCTCGTCACGTTTAGTCCTCTATATTCTGACAGGGGGAAAGCAGGAGGCTTACAGACAGAGACGTGGTCACAGTACAGAAAGTGTCATGGAGGGGGATTTCTGTTTGGGTTCAACGTCGGCCGTTCGACAGACCAAGCTACAAGGTCTACTCCGTGCTGTCCTTTCAGTCTAATCTCCCTTCAAGGTCCTCTCGTTCGGCGTTACCCTTTTAAGGCCTGACAATATCGGAATGTTATGATATTATGATGCATTGTTGTACTTAGACACAGGACTCAAGGCTTACTCTGGTTCTTGGGTCAGGGTGTACTTTGGCCTGACCCCTGTGCAGAGTAAGGTAGACGTGACAGAACTGGAGTGAGCTGTGAGCGCCCCCCCTCTCTCCCACATTAGCACTGCGCAATGCCCTATTCCAGCCTATTCAACTTTCATTTTGGTCAGTTTCATTCACGAGGTGTTTTTTGTTTTTCACTTCCTCGTTTTACAGTCTTGTCACGGCTGGCAGGTCCGAGCAGCTGTATACTGCAGTAACGGAAGCAAACTCAAAATTCAACTTTAAAACATGGTCAGACTTGGTTGGGGATGGCAGAGAAAGCTTGTTAACCCTTTCAGTCCCAAGAGTGCCATCTCTCGACCTCATACCTTTTCAACCAATCAAAATGGCTGCTGTGCTATTGTTTTGAACCCCTATTAAAACCCTACTCAACTTTCTCAACCAAAGCC